>NC_041234.1:1520584-1571175 GCF_002837175.3 Physeter macrocephalus | reverse complement strand
TCATTTCATTCTTTTACATGTAGCTGCCCAGTTTTCCCGGCACCACTTATTGAAGAGACTGTCTTTTCTCCATTGTATATCCTTGCCTCCTTTGTCATAGATTAGTTGACCATAGGTGCCTGGGTTTATCTCTGGGCTTTCTAGCCTGTTCCATTGATCTATATTTCTGTTTTTGTGCCAGTACCATATTGTCTTGATTACTGTAGCTTTGTAGTGTAGTCTGAAGTCAGGGAGTCTGATTCCTCCAGCTCCATTTTTTTCCCTCAAGACTGCTTTGGCTATTGGTATTTTCACCTTTAAAAAATGTTAGCCACTGTAACAAGTGTGAAGTAGTAGTACATTGCAGTTTTAACTTGCATTTCCTTAATGATGAATGAAGGTGAGCATTTTTCCATATGCTTATTTGCCATCCTCATACCTTCTTTGGTGATGTGTCTGTTCAAAATTTTGCCCATTTTTTAAATGGGATGTTTATTTGCAATAATGCTGAATTTGGGGAAATCCTTCTATATTCTGGACACCAGTGCTTTGTCAGAAGTGTGATTTGCAAATATTTTCTCCCAGTCTGTGGCTTGTCTTTTCACTCTCTTAAGAGTATCTTTCAAAGAGCACAAGTTTTTAATTTTGATAATGTCTAATTTATCAGTTTTTTCTTTTATGGATCATCATTTTCGTGTCATATCTAAGAACTCCTTGGGTCAAAAAGCGTTCTTCCTATGTGTTCCTAGAAACTTTACAGCTTTATTTTTATGTTTATATTTGTATATATGATCCATTTTGAGTTAATTTTGGTATAAGTTGTAAAGTTGGATAGAGGTTCATCATTTTGCATATGTATGTCCAATTGTTCTAGTACTATTTACTGAAAAAACTATCTTTTCTCCATTGACTTGTGTCTGCAACTCTGCTGAAACTCAACTGACTATATTTGAGTTGGTTACTTTCTGGACTTTGTTTTATTCCACTGTTCTGTGTTTCTGTCCTACACTAATACTGCACTGTCTTAATTGATGTAGCTTTACAGTAAGTCTTGAAATCATAGAGTCCACTGACTTTGTTCTTTTCCAAAATTGCTCTGGTTAATCCAGTCTGTTTGCTTTTCCACGTAAATTTTAGAATCAGCTTATCAATATCTACCCCAAAAAATCATGCTGGGGTTTTGATCAGGAATGCATTGAATCGATAGATCAGTTTATGGAGAACTGACATCTAAACAACATTGAGTTTCCCAATCCACGAACATGCTATCTCTTCCCATTTATTTACATCTTCTTTTATTTATTTATTTATTTATTTATTTATTTATTTTATTTTGGCTGCATTGGGTCTTCGTTGCTGCATGCAGGCTTTCTCTAGTTGCGGTGAGCAGGGGCTACTCTTCGTTTCGGTACGCAGGCTTCTCATTGCAGTGGCTTCTCTTGTTGCCGAGCACGGGCTCTAGGCACGCAGGCTTCACTAGCTGTGGCTCGCAGGCTCTAGAGCGCAGGCTCAGTAGTTGTGGCGCACAGGCTTAGTTGCTCCATGGCATGTGGGATCTTCCCGGACCAGGGCTCAAACCCGTGTCCCCTGCATTGGCAGGCGGATTCTTAACCACTGCGCCACTAGGGAAGCCCCCTAGATCTTCTTTGACTTACTTCTTCAGTGCATTCTAGCTTTCAGCATACATCCTATGTGCTTTGTTACACTTACACTTAAATGTTTCGCATTTTTTGTTGCTGTTGTAAATAGCACTGTTTTAAAATTTTGAATTCCAATTGTTTTGTTAATACCATCGCTTATTGTATATTTGCCTTGTAACCTGTGACCTTGCTAAACTTACCCATTAGTTCTAGGAGCTTTTTTGGTAGATTCTTTGGGATTTTCTACATAGACAATGATGTTGTCTGTAAATAGAAACAAGTTTATTTCTTCCTTTCCAACCTGGAAGCATTTTACATACGCATTTTAAGGTCAATCCCATGGCTGGTTAAAATATTTCCCTTCCAAAAGCCAAACTTTGCAGTTCTTAAGACATTGCCTCTCTCTCATATTGCACACTAATAAGTAAAAGTGGGGACCACTAAACTATAGCAGTCAGGATAGGTTAGTTTTGCTGTAGTCAAAAATAGCCCTGGTGCCTCAGCAACAAATACCTCTTACAACGGAAAAGTTGTAAAATCTTGCTCATAGTATATACCCATTCCTGGTTGACAGGAGGACTCTGCCCTTCATGGCCTCTCAGGGACCCAGGCAGATAGACCAGCCACTGCCTTAAATGTTATCTGTGACTATGCCGGAGCAAAGGAGAAGTCCAGAAATTTGTTCACAGAAGATTCAGCCCAGAAGTGACTCATACATTCTGCTCACGAGTCATTGACCAGAACAAGTCAAATGACCGCACTCCACTAGAAGGGGGCTAGGAAATGCCATTCTACCATATGCCCAAAAGTGGAGAGCCAGAAATATTTGGCGAAGAGCACTAATGACTATCAAGGCATACATACACATACACACACACACACACACACACACACACACACACACACACACACACACAGATAAGATATAAAAATCATTCTAATGCAAGGTAGAAAGTGGTATGCCCCTTTAGAGTGGTACAGAGAAAGTACACATGGAATTAAGAGAAGGTTTCTCTGTATGAGCTTAGGGGAGGCTCCAGGTGAGGCTCCAAGCAGCAGGAAACTTTAAAACTAAGCCTTGTACGATGTTAGAAATCTGATCTTCAGTATGTTTACATTTCATAATGTACTACAATCATTAAGGGCAGGGGTTCTGGAGACAGACTGTTCAGGTTCAAATGCCAGATCTGCCCAACACTAGCTGTGTGACCTTGGATAAGCCACTTAACATCTCTGTGCCTCAGTTTCCTCACATATAAAATGAGGAGACTAACAGAGCCTGCTTCATAGGTTGTTGAGGATTAAATAAGTTAATATTTAATAATTTAATAATTTAAGTAACTTAATAATACTACTCTAGAGTAGTGCCTGGCACATAAATACTATAGATGGGCAAGTGCATAAACACACACACACACACACACACACACACACATCTTCAACCAATTTTAAATCCGTGAGATTTTTAAATGCAGATACTAGATAACTAATTTCCTATTTTTTTCTTATCTGTGGTGAAATTTATCCCTGGTTCTAGTGAGTAAGGGTTGCAAACTGACAAAGCCACCCATTCCCTGCCCCCCTGACCCGGAAGCACTGAGCAGGGCTCCTCCTGTGTCACTCATAACCAGCAACTCAGACCAGACTTCTCAGCTGTAAGTCAGCATTCTCCCTTCCCTGTCCAGAGCTAGATCAGCCCAGCCTTTCTTAGATTTTCCTCTCTGGCTGTGCAGACCTAAACGCCATTTAGGAAAGTCACTTCACCAAGCTGTGTGGACATAAACCTTCGTTCATCATCTGCCTGGGGCAGAGCCCCACAGGACAGTAAGAGATTTGGCCAAAGACACTCTTTCAGGAAAAGGATGGAACTGGCACTTGGAGACCTCCACATCTCCCTGAAGATGAGCAACTAAAGAAATATTTCTACTGTAAATGGGAAAATAATAAATCTCATAAGTAGAGTGATAATGAAAACTTTCATGGGTTTAGCTCGTTCGCGCAAGTAAAGCCCTTTGGGGTGTATTCTCCTGTTTGAGTCTCATAAACAACTCTGTCAGGAAGGCAGTCACTCTCATTTCACAGATGAGGAAACAGACTCAGAAAGGTGATGAGATTTGCCTGTGGCGTTGCAGACTGTAAGCGACACAGGAGAAACTTGAACTCAAGAGCTCCTCCTCATGGTTACCTCTAAGGCCCTGTTTTCCAAAAGATGAAAGGCACACTGCCAGCGGGGTGCCAAATGATTTCATTTTATATTTGATATATTGATTAGCAAAATGTAGAAACAGAACAAACTAGGGATTTGAAGCTTCCCTTTTCAATTCATCTGATTTGTTTAAAACATTAGGCAATTTAAAGAAAATCTTAAGCAATCAACGGCACAGATGGCGCGCGGACGTGGCAAAAATAGTGAAGATGATCCTGAAAGGGATAAAGGCTGGAAACCCTGCTGTATGGTGCTTGGAAAGAACAGTGACTTCAGGATCAGTGCGCTAGGCCTGGCTCTGTCACTAAAGAGCTCTGTGACCTTGTACTAGCCATGACCTCTCTGAGCATCGGTCCTATCCTGCCTAGAATGAGAGGGTCCGTTGCAGTCATTTCTGGAGCCTCTCCAGCAGGAATCGTCTAGGTGGAAGCTGGGTGTTACGTGCAGAAGTGTGACGGGCTGGGGGACTTTGGCCCCCTTCTTCTGCAGTCTGCTTTCGTCGCCTGCAATAAAGCCGACAGGACGTCAGTTGCTCAGGAGCTTCCAAGGAGGGCCAGATTCTAAAGTCTCCTGCCCCCTCTCTGGCTGTGTGCCCTGGGCTCCGCGGCCCGCCTAGGAAGGGAGAGCATGACGGATGGGGGAGGGGAAGAAAGGGGTTTCCGCAGAGCCATCCTCCAACAAGGAAGGAGCGAAGGGGAAGCCTTGTAAGAATTCCAGCCGGGAGGGGACTGAGGGCAGCAAGAGCAATGGAACTGACAACAGGCCCACTCTGAATGGGATCAGGGTCAGTGGGAAGGTTTCTTGGAAAGAGCCAGGATTCCCATTTGAGTGGGTCTTGAAGGTACCTGTGGGTGTACGGGTGGCAGTTCCCCTACCACTGAACCAGATCAGCACCCAGAACAAGAACGTACAGGAGGGTCACCATCAGCTCATGAAATTATGAGGAAATCCAGGGCCACCCTGACCTGCCTTGTGACCCTGGGCAAGAGCTTTGTCTCTCTCTGCCTCAGTTTCCTGATCTGTGACATGGAAATAATAACTATCTCCTAAGGCTATGGTGGGGATTAAGTAAAATAATACATTTAAAGCCTGGCACGTGGCAGGAATAAATGTTACCGTTTACGTTTACCACTGAGAATCTGAGATGGGGCAGCCCGGATGGTGTTCCAGCTTGGAGTTAGACAAACGTGGGTTGAAATCTTGGCTTGGCCGCTAATCAGTGCTGTAACTCTGGGCTGCAGTTTCCATTGATAAAATGGTGATACTAATAGTATCCCCATCAAGAGAGGGTGGTCATCAAAATTCAACTGCGTGATCGCACAAAGCACTCGGCAGAAGGCCTGCACGTTTGAATTACTCAATAAATTACAGTTGTGATAGACGTGGAGCTGTGCATGCCAAATCCTCCCTGGAGGACAGCCTCGTGACCCCAGCTGCGGGGAGTGCGACCGGCAGACCGGGCCACTGTCGGCGCCTTCGGGGCCTGTGTGACCCTAGTAGGTTCTCTGAAGACAGAACCTCCCACTTCTTGGTGTCCCCAGGATACGCAGCACAGCGCTGCAAATATACGAGGTCAGCTCTAAATACTTCCGGATGGGCTGACTCATTAAATGACTTACTTCTGAAACTCGGGATGTATTTCAGTGGTGTCTACTTTGAAACCTTGCAGGTGAGAGGAGGGGAAAGTCCATGGAGACTAATTCCAAGCCCACAGCAGGGATGAGGCTGCCCTTGCCGGCATCACTTGCCAACTTAGGAGGTTGCTTTCCTTTCTTTCTTTTTTATTATTTTTTTAAGATGGGCTACAGAGCAGGGGCTTTGGGGGATGCAACTGAGTTCTCATCAAAATCCCTCCCCTCCCTCCCCAGGCCTGGCTGCCAGGGAGGACACTAGCTCTGCGCTGACCCCGTTTCCAGGCAAGGTTGCCTGTGAAAGTGTAGTCTTGGCAGATGTGCCCTTTAGAGAAGATTTTTTTTTTTTTTTTTTTGTGGTATGCGGGCCTCCCTCTGCCGTGGCCTCTCCCGTTGCGGGGCACAGGCTCCGGACGCGCAGGCCCAGCGACCATGACTCACGGGCCCAGCCGCTCCGCGGCATGTGGGATCCTCCCAGACCAGGGCGCGAACCCGGTTCCCCTGCATCGGCCACGTGGGATCCTCCCAGACCGGGGCGCGAACCCGACTCCCCTGCATCGGCAGGCGGACGCGCAACCACTGCGCCACCAGGGAAGCCCATCGAGAAGATTTTTATCTTACAGAACTTGACAGATTTTCGACCTCACTCTTTCATTTGAAGTTTCTCATATTACGCCCTCTCCTCCTGTCATTCTGGCTGGGGTTATTTTTCTCTAATGCGCCAGTTTCTCAGTTGGTGGTTGCATTCCGGAGTGGGTTAATGTGAAAGGCAGAATGGCCACATCTTGAATAACTTAAACCAAAGGGAGGGCTGAATATGGGACTGACCAGAAGCTAGCACAGTCCTGTTGAGCAGTACTTGCCAAACACCAGTCCACGGAGCAGGGCCAAGGCCCTAGTCTCAAGGAACTGTATGCCAGTGGGGGTGTGGCCACATGCAGTAAAGGCTGCTGTACTTGGCAGCTCCCCTCATCAAGAGGTGGGGTCCATTTCTGCACCCCTTGAATCCAGGCTGGCCTTGTGACTTGTTTCACCCGTGGAATGCAATAGGAGTGACCCCGTGTCAATGCCTGGCTTAGACCTGAAGAAGCCTTGAAACTTCCACCCTCAGGCTCTTGGAACGCTCTGAATGCCATGTGAACAAGCCTGCACTAGCCTGCTGGAGGATGAGAGAGCATGTGCAGAAAGGCCCAGTGCCCCCGCCTTCCCACCGAAGGCCCTTATAAACCGACCAGTCCCTGCTGACCCAGCAGCTGACAGCAGAAGCATGAGAGGCCTGGCCCAGATCAGCAAAGTCCAGCACAAGCAGAAGAACAACCCAGCTGAGCTTAGACCAGATTGGCAGCTTAGAAACTCATGAGCAATTAAATAAGTAATGATTTACGTCACTGAGTTTTGGGCTAGTTTGTTCCATAATAATATTGCTAAAGGGGGAGACAGTAAGCCAGGAAGGACACAAATTTTAAAAAAGACCAAGATAATACACATTGTGGCACGAACAATAAAGGAAGCAAACAGGGTTGTGTGATGGACAAGGACTATGGGTGACAAATTTGGAAAGTGAGTCAAGGGAAGTCCTCTCTAAAGAGGTGACATTTTTGCTAAGACCCAAAGGAGGGGAAGGAGTGAGCGAGGTGAAGACCTGAGGGCACAAAAATAAACAAATGGGACCTAATCAAACTTATGCCATGTGAACAAGCCTGCACTAGCCTGCTGGAGGATGAGAGAGCATGTGCAGAAAGGCCCAGTGCCCCCGCCTTCCCACCGAAGGCCCTTATAAACCGACCAGTCCCTGCTGACCCAGCAGCTGACAGCAGAAGCATGAGAGGCCTGGCCCAGATCAGCAAAGTCCAGCACAAGCAGAAGAACAACCCAGCTGAGCTTAGACCAGATTGGCAGCTTAGAAACTCATGAGCAATTAAATAAGTAATGATTTACGTCACTGAGTTTTGGGCTAGTTTGTTCCATAATAATATTGCTAAAGGGGGAGACAGTAAGCCAGGAAGGACACAAATTTTAAAAAAGACCAAGATAATACACATTGTGGCACGAACAATAAAGGAAGCAAACAGGGTTGTGTGATGGACAAGGACTATGGGTGACAAATTTGGAAAGTGAGTCAAGGGAAGTCCTCTCTAAAGAGGTGACATTTTTGCTAAGACCCAAAGGAGGGGAAGGAGTGAGCGAGGTGAAGACCTGAGGGCACAAAAATAAACAAATGGGACCTAATCAAACTTACAAGCTTTTGCACAGCAAAGGAAACCATAAACAAAACGAAAAGACAACCTGTGGAATGGGAGAAAATATTTGCAAATGACGCAACCGACAAGGGCTTAATTTCCAAAATATACAAACAGCATACAACTCAACAACAAAAAACAAACAACCTTATCCAAAAATGGGCAGAAGACCTAAATAGACATTCCTCCAAAGAAGACAGACATATGGCCAACAAGCACATGAAAAGATGCTCAACCTCGCTAATATTAGAGAAATGCAAATCAAAACTACAATGAGGTACCACCTCACACTGGTCAGAATGGCTATCATTAAAAAGTCTACAAACAACAAATTCTGGAGAGGGTGTGGAGAAAAGGGAACCCTCCTACACTGTTGGTGGGAATGTAAGCTGGTGCAGCCGCTGTGGAAAACACTATGGAGGTTCCTCTGAAAACAGAAAACAGAATTACCATATGATCCAGCAATCCCACTCCTGGGCATATACCTGGACAGAACTATAATTCTAAAAGATACATGCACACCTATTTTCATAGCAGCACTATTCCCAATAGCCAGGACATGGAAACAACCTAAATGTCCATCGATAGTTGATTGGATAAAGAAGATATGGTACATATATACAATGGAATACTACTCAGCCATAAAAAAGAATAAAATAATGCCATTTGCAGCAACAAGAATGGAACTAGAGATTATCATACAAAGTGAAGTAAGTCAGAAAGAGAAAGACAAATACCATATGATATCACTTATATGTGGAATCTAAAATATGACACAAATGAACATATCTATGAAACAGAAACAGAATATGGACATAGAGTACAGACTGGTGGTTTCCAAGGGGGAAGGGGTTGGGGGAGGGGTGGAATGGGAGGTTGGGGTTAGCAGATGTGAGCTTTTATATATAGAATGAATAAACAACAAGGTCCTACTGTATAGCATGGAGAACTATATTCAATATCCTGTGATAAAACATAATGGAAAAGAATGTTAAAAAGATGCATATATATGTATAACTGAATCACTATGCTGTACAGCAGTAATTAACACAACATTGTAAATCAACTATACTTCAATTTTAAAATATGGACAAAAACTCCAAAAAAAAAAAGACCTGAGGGGAGATGAAGCTGCCAGCACAACCTCGAAGGTGTGTTTTCAAGAAAGGGAACCAAGGCCAGTGTGGCTGGAGCCCAGGCAGAGTGGGAGAACAGGGCCAAGGGGAGTCAGAGAGGTGGGCAAAGCACAGCAGCAAGCCACGGGAGGGTTTTAAACAGAAGAGAGACACCATCTGAGCCCCATCTTTGAAAGGTCTCTCTGGCTGCAGTGTGGGTGTGGAGGACGGCTCATAAGGTGCCGAGAGCGGAAGGCTACTGCAAAATCCAGGCGAGCCAAGATGCTGGCTTAGACGAGGGAGCCATCGGTGGTGGTCAGAGGATGGGGTCAGATTCTGGAACTAGTTTGGAAGGAAAGCATCCTTACAGCACATATGCTGGCTTGAAACCAAAGTTTGTTATTTGAGCCAAATGTCTAATAAACTGTAGGTCATTGGTATTGCTTTACTCTCCATATGCTTACTCCAAAAATTTTACTGAAGAGTTTTTAATAAGTGTTTAATTTACTCATATTTTATACCAGTTTTTACTGTTAATTATTAATAGGTGCATGAGGTTTTCCCTATACTTAAAAGTAGATGAAACCTAAATCCAACATCTGGTTGTACACAGAATGGAGTATTTGGTTCATAACTCTTATATTCACAATTTTGTGAACAGGATTAAATTTTTTTTTTCTATTCAGAAATCATTCTGAACCTTTTAAACCAGAATCCCCATTATCATCTCCCAAGATATCAACATTCACTTATAAACTATTTCCTTAAAATGTTAGTTTTCTTAGAAGTTAATGTGGAAACATCTGTTTGACAATTGTTGCGAAAGAGTACAGTTCAGTGATGAAAAAAAATCAAGGACTCTGGAGCCAGTCTGCCCAGTCAAAATTCTAACTCTGCCATTTATTACTTGTGTGATCTTTGGAATGTTTTTAACAATAAGGCAATAATAGCATTTCCCATATGGTGGTGTCGTGATGATTAAATTATTTAAATTATCTAACACACAGAAAGCGCTTAGAATAGGCTCTGGTGCATAGTAGGGGCCTTCAGGATGTCAGTCACCGGGCTACATGTCTTTGTTGGCGTAACTATTTGAAAGGTGCAGAATAACATTTCATTTAAAGATTAACCCAAAAAATCACATTTCAGATTTTCCCTAATCCAGCATTCGCTTCCTAACTTTCTGTGTCTGTGAGTTCTGACTATAGGTTGTCCACTCACGCCTGGTTTTCATGCTCACTGTCCGCTAGGGCAGCACCAGCATTGAGTTCTCAACTGTGGATTGTGTAGGTAAGAGCAACCACATCAGCAGCACAGTGCATGGTGACTATGCCAGACACGGTCGTGGAAAAGTTGCCCGCTGCTCCAAAAGAGGTGGATGGAGAGCTAGTCCTGAGGTTGCACTTAGAGAGGGACTGGGACTGAGGTCATCTTGCAGGCTTATTAGGTCAAATGTCTAGAGCCTGGGTTGGGAGGATGTGACCAGCTGGGGCTCCTCGGGCATCTCTATCTCTATGTGGTCTCTCCCTGTGGCTTCCCCAACAGGGCGGCCACAGCGTAGCCAGACTTCCTATATGGTAGCTCAGGATGCCAACAGTGCCTGTAGAGGGGTGGAGAGGGGGAGCAGGGGAGGTGGGGCATGGGGAGGGAGGGAAGGAGGGAGAGAGAGCACACATGTGCCAGGCAGACACTGCACTGCCTTTTATGACCCAGCCTTGGAAGTCACATACTTGTCACAACTAATACTGTAGTCTACTAGTTGAGGCTGTCAGAAAGGCCCACCGGATGTTCAAGGGGAAGGAACTTAGACTCCACCTCTGGATGGGGGAGTGGGAAGGGTCTGGAAGAACACGTGGGACTGGAAATTTATGGACATTTGGGGAAAATATGCTCTGCCACGGATGGCAAGAGTCAGTCAGTTGAAGCATGACCTGTGCTGGCCCAGTAGATGATACCCACCATGAACAAAAAGTCACAGGTCCACCTGAGCCAGTGTACTTTGTAGCTTTACCTGAACGGCCCTACTTTCATCAGGTGGAGAGAAAGAGTGATTATGGAGGAAGGGGAAGGGGAAGAAGGACACTCATATTTACTGAGCACCTATTATGCCCGAATGCTTCGCACAAAGCTGACTGTGGATCAACAACTCAGTCCGTGATTCTTCAGGAAGGCAATTTGCATTAGACTCAGCTGGCCAGCTTTTCTGCCCTACACCAGACTCAGCTGAGAGCTGGGCTGGCTGGTGCCTCATCAGCATCATCAACCAGTTGATAGATGAGGCACCTTGGTTCTCCCCAACCTGGTCTCTGTTCATATGATGGAAGCAATCCCCATCACACGGGCACTTTTGAAGTGTCTTCTTACATCATGATTGCTATCATCCCAGGGCCCCAATCAAGTCACGTAACCAGACAAGCTCCACAAACGTTGCAGGAGTGGGGACGCAGAGAAGGGAAGAATTTGCAGCTATGTTTTTGCAGCGTACCCCAGCCTGAGAAGTCAAATTTCGTTCACCAACTCCACAATCATCTCTCACAGAAGAGGAGCACAGTGAGAGAAGGGCCATGCTGAGACTCCTTATGCTTTGCCCAAGGAGAGCCAGGGAGGACCAGGAGCAGCGTCTCCAGAATGGCTAGGCACACTAGAGCAGCCCCACGTGGTCCACAGGCACAAAGAGATATCCAGGGGCCACCTCTAGCCTGGAATGACAGCAGCGTATTTTGAGACAAGGAGGAAGTATGAATGGGAGAAGAGTGAGGGGAAACTTGGCAGTAATGAGGACTTGAGAGGTAGAGAAAGAGTGAATTTTGGTGTGTCACTGAGAGACAACATGGCTGAGAACGGTTCTGCAGCCAGACTGCATGGATAACAATTCTGGCGCACTGCTGCTTAACTATTTTGGACCTTGGGATGTGATAATACATGTAAAACACTTGTTCCTGGCACATCGTCAAGGATCAATGAATCATCATGGTTACCATCATCTGTGTGGAGGTTACAGAGGGGAAGTGATAGGACAGAGGATTTTGATGAAGTTTTGTAACATTTCACTTGCCGCCAATTCCCTTTTGATATTTCCTGGAGAAAGATAGAACAAAAGCCTTAAGTATTCATTTATTTTGTGTCTGCCAGACTGTGTTTCTTCAAATGGGACGTCAGCCAAGACTGGAGATGTGGAGCTGCGTTTCCATTGGGATTATTCACAGACAATGATGTTCTTATTTCATCCTCACAACCATTCTGCAAGGTAGGTGTTACTCTTCCTTTACAGGTAAAGAAACAGAAACCCAAGGAGGTCAGGTGGATGGCTCTAGGTTACTTAGTACATGGCAGATCCAGGATTCAAGACTAGATCCGTCAGAGTTCAAGACCATGCCCTTCCTTCCTTCCTTTCTTGAACTTACTAGGAAGTTTCTTTTCCTTTATTGCATTTCTTATCTTTCAAAGACAACATGGGCCCACTGTAATCCAAAGGTGTATACAGTTAATATTTTTACCCCAAGACCCTCTTCTCCTCAGGATCACCATCATGACCATGGTCCCTGCCTGCCCCACCTCCATCTTGCTGAAGTAACCAACCTTATCAACATGGTGTGTATCTTTCTACACATTTCTCCATACTCCTATAGACATATAGATGCATGTAGAGAGGATGTTAACTGCTATTAACTTTTACAAAAATTGGATCATATTATAAATTATTCTGCAAATTGCTTCTCTTAACAATACATCACAAAGCAATCTTAAGAAAAATGGAGCTGCAGGAATCAGGCTCCCTGGCTTCAGACTATACTACAACGCTAAAGTAATCAAAATAGTATGGTACTGGCACAAAAAGAGAAATATAGATCAATGGAACAGGATAGAAAGCCCAGAGATAAACCCAGGCACCTATGGTCAACTAATCTTTGACAAAGGAGGCAAAGATATACAATGGAGAAAAGGCAGTCTCTTCAATAAGTGGTGCTGGGAAAACTGGACAGCTACATGTAAAAGAATGAAGTGAGAACACTCCCTAACACCATACACAAAAATAAGCTCAAAATGGATTAGAGACCTAAATGTAAGACCGGACACTATAAAACTCTTAGAGGAAAACATAGGCAGAACACTCTTTGACATAAATCGCAGCAGTATCTTTTTCGAGCCATCTCCTAGAGTAATGAAAATAAAAACAGAAATAAACAAATGGGACCTAATTAAATTTACAAGCTTTTGCACGGTGAAGGAAACCATAAACAAAACGAAAAGACAACCTACAGAATGAGAGAAAATATATGCAAACAAAGCGACCAACAAGGGATTAATCTCCAAAATATACAAACAGCTCATGCAGCTCAATATCAAAAAAACAAACAACCCCATCCAAAAATGGGCAGAATACCTAAATAAACATTTCTCCAAAGACATACAGATGGCCAAGAGGCACACGAAAAGCTGCTCAACATCACTAATTATTAGAGAAATACAAATCAAAACTACAATGACGTATCACCTCCCACCGGACAGAATGGCCATCATGAAAAAATCTACAAACAATAAATGCTGGAGAGGGTGTGGAGAAAAGGGAACCCTCCTACACTGCTGGTGGGAATGTAAATTGGTATAACCATATGGAGAACAGTATGGAGGTTCCTTAAAAACTAAAAATAGAGCTACCATATGATCCAGCATTCCCACTCCTGGCATACATCCAGAGAGAACCATAATTCAAAAAGACTCATGTACCACAATGTTCACTGCAGCTCTATTTACAATAGCCAAGACATGGAAGCAACCTAAATGTCTATTGACAGAGGAGTGGATAAAGAAGATGTAGTACATATATACAATGGAATACTACTCAGCCATAAAAAATGAAATAATGCCATTTGCAGCAACATGGATGGACCTAGAGATGGTCATACTGAGTGAAGTCAGACAGGGCAAGACAAATATCATATGATATCACTTATATGTGAAATCTAAAAAAAAGTTACAAATGAACTATTTATGAAACAGAAATAGAGTCTCAGATGTAGAAAACAAACTTATGGTTACCCGGGGAGGGAAGGGGGGGAGGGGTAAATTGATTGGAAGATTGGGGTTGACATATATACACTACTATATGTAAAATAGATAATAAGGACCTACTGTCTAGCACAGGGAACTCTGCTCAATACTCTGTAATGACCTATATGGGAAAACAATCTAAAAACGTGTGGATATATATATACATATATATATATATATATATATGTATAACTGATTCACTTTGCTGTATACCTGAAACTAACACAACATTGTAAACCAACTATACTCCAATAAAAATTTTTTTAAAAAACCAATACATCACAGACATCCTTCTAAGGCAACTAATATAGATCTAAATAATTCTTTGTAAAAACTGCACAGCCTACACACTGTGACTAGGATACACAATTTATGCAACAATTTTTCTATTGACTGGTGTTCTGGATGCTTCAAGAGTTTTTTTCCCCTACAGGCAAGACACAAGTACCTCTTTATAGATCTACTTATATACTGATGACTGTGTGTCTACAGAATATATTCTGAAATGTAGGTCTTTTGGGTCCCAAATGTTGCAGTTACCTATTACCATGCAACAAACCATCCCAAAACTTAGTGGCTTAAAAAATAACAATAATTTCTTTTTGACCTCAAATCATCTTCAATTCTGCAAAGAATCAGAAGGGATGGATCACCTCTGTTCTCAGTGGTATCAGTTGGGTCAGTTCAACTGTGGGCTGGGAGATCTACTTTCAAGATGGCTCATTCACAAGACTAGTAAGCAGCTGTCAGCGGTTGATTAGGAACTCAGTCAGGACTATGGGTCAGGGGCCTTAATTCCTCTCCACTTGGACCACCACTCCACAGGCTACTTGGGCTTCCTCACAGCATGGTGGCTGGCTTATAAGCATGAGTGTGTCGAAAAGAACCAGGCAGAAATTGCATTATCTTTTTATAACCTAACCTCAGAAGTCATGCAGTATCACTTTTACCACATTCTATTTGTGGAAATAGTCACAAGTCCACACAGATCCAAGTGTAGGGGGATTAGACTCCACCTTCTGATCTTCTGATGGGGGTGGTGGAGGGGCAAGGTTTTGGAAGAGCATGTGGGACGGAAGATATTGCTGCAGCATCTTTGGAAAATACAGTCCTACCAAAGATAACACTGCTAATAAGTAATGGAACTAAGACTAAAACCTTGGTCTGTTTTTTATTTCATAAGGTGATGCCGTGTTTTAGTGGATTTGGGTGGAGCCATCTCCTGAGGGTTAAATTTGGGGTATGCAATCAAGTCAAGGAAAGATTGAACACAGGGGCCAAGTGTGCACTAAACCTTATGGTAATAACCTACCAGGATTATCCAATGACTTCAAAAGCCCCTGTCTGCAGTGAAATGCCTTTCTGCCTATAGCATAACAAGGTTAAGGACAAGGTGGCTAAGGAGCCACACAATTAAATTTACAAGCTGTTGCACGGTGAAGGAAACCATAAACAAAACGAAAAGACAACCTACAGAATGAGAGAAAATATATGCAAACAAAGCGACCAACAAGGGATTAATCTCCAAAATATACAAACAGCTCATGCAGCTCAATATCAAAAAAACAAACAACCCCATCCAAAAATGGGCAGAATACCTAAATAAACATTTCTCCAAAGACATACAGATGGCCAAGAGGCACACGAAAAGCTGCTCAACATCACTAATTATTAGAGAAATACAAATCAAAACTACAATGACGTATCACCTCCCACCGGTCAGAATGGCCATCATGAAAAAATCTACAAACAATAAATGCTGGAGAGGGTGTGGAGAAAAGGGAACCCTCCTACACTGCTGGTGGGAATGTAAATTGGTATAACCATATGGAGAACAGTATGGAGGTTCCTTAAAAACTAAAAATAGAGCTACCATATGATCCAGCATTCCCACTCCTGGCATACATCCAGAGAGAACCATAATTCAAAAAGACTCATGTACCACAATGTTCACTGCAGCTCTATTTACAATAGCCAAGACATGGAAGCAACCTAAATGTCTATTGACAGAGGAGTGGATAAAGAAGATGTAGTACATATATACAATGGAATACTACTCAGCCATAAAAAATGAAATAATGCCATTTGCAGCAACATGGATGGACCTAGAGATGGTCATACTGAGTGAAGTCAGACAGGGCAAGACAAATATCATATGATATCACTTATATGTGAAATCTAAAAAAAAGTTACAAATGAACTATTTATGAAACAGAAATAGAGTCTCAGATGTAGAAAACAAACTTATGGTTACCCGGGGAGGGAAGGGGGGGAGGGGTAAATTGATTGGAAGATTGGGGTTGACATATATACACTACTATATGTAAAATAGATAATAAGGACCTACTGTCTAGCACAGGGAACTCTGCTCAATACTCTGTAATGACCTATATGGGAAAAGAATCTAAAAACGTGTGGATATATATATACATATATATATATATATATATATGTATAACTGATTCACTTTGCTGTATACCTGAAACTAACACAACATTGTAAACCAACTATACTCCAATAAAAATTTTTTTAAAAAACCAATACATCACAGACATCCTTCTAAGGCAACTAATATAGATCTAAATAATTCTTTGTAAAAACTGCACAGCCTACACACTGTGACTAGGATACACAATTTATGCAACAATTTTTCTATTGACTGGTGTTCTGGATGCTTCAAGAGTTTTTTTCCCCTACAGGCAAGACACAAGTACCTCTTTATAGATCTACTTATATACTGATGACTGTGTGTCTACAGAATATATTCTGAAATGTAGGTCTTTTGGGTCCCAAATGTTGCAGTTACCTATTACCATGCAACAAACCATCCCAAAACTTAGTGGCTTAAAAAATAACAATAATTTCTTTTTGACCTCAAATCATCTTCAATTCTGCAAAGAATCAGAAGGGATGGATCACCTCTGTTCTCAGTGGTATCAGTTGGGTCAGTTCAACTGTGGGCTGGGAGATCTACTTTCAAGATGGCTCATTCACAAGACTAGTAAGCAGCTGTCAGCGGTTGATTAGGAACTCAGTCAGGACTATGGGTCAGGGGCCTTAATTCCTCTCCACTTGGACCACCACTCCACAGGCTACTTGGGCTTCCTCACAGCATGGTGGCTGGCTTATAAGCATGAGTGTGTCGAAAAGAACCAGGCAGAAATTGCATTATCTTTTTATAACCTAACCTCAGAAGTCATGCAGTATCACTTTTACCACATTCTATTTGTGGAAATAGTCACAAGTCCACACAGATCCAAGTGTAGGGGGATTAGACTCCACCTTCTGATCTTCTGATGGGGGTGGTGGAGGGGCAAGGTTTTGGAAGAGCATGTGGGACGGAAGATATTGCTGCAGCATCTTTGGAAAATACAGTCCTACCAAAGATAACACTGCTAATAAGTAATGGAACTAAGACTAAAACCTTGGTCTGTTTTTTATTTCATAAGGTGATGCCGTGTTTTAGTGGATTTGGGTGGAGCCATCTCCTGAGGGTTAAATTTGGGGTATGCAATCAAGTCAAGGAAAGATTGAACACAGGGGCCAAGTGTGCACTAAACCTTATGGTAATAACCTACCAGGATTATCCAATGACTTCAAAAGCCCCTGTCTGCAGTGAAATGCCTTTCTGCCTATAGCATAACAAGGTTAAGGACAAGGTGGCTAAGGAGCCACAGGGACTTCCTAATGGTTTTGGCAACCAAGCCCCTTCCAGAGGATGTCTGTCTAGCACTGCTGCTCCCATTCATCATTTACCACCTATCCCATAAGGGAGTTTTCATTCAGCCTCAATACATTCATACTATCATGAGCAAGAAAGTAAAATAACTCAGTTCTGCTTTTTGTTCTGTTTTTCTTCTTTTTACATTTTTGTTTGGACAGAGTGGAGCAGTTCAGACTGGGAGACGAAAAGAACAAAAGGTCAGCTGGAGCAGGAAAAGCTACTTACCACACAAATGGACATGTTTACACAGTCAAAGCCCGAGAAGTAAGTGTGTTATCGTGCAGTGTGAGGCATGAGTGCATTTCAGAATATTAAATTATCTTTAAAAAATTGTCCTTGGGGTCTTTGACCTTCTTTATTTCTTCCGCTTAGATGCCTCATTTATTTACCCCAAACATAAACCACAGCCTTTTTCTGAGGCTTCATCTATTTTGGGGGGTTAGTATTTAACTAAGCTATGAACGATTTGTCTCAAAGAACAATCAATCCCCAATCCTCACCTTCCATCCTCCTACCCCATCCCCACAGCTTGACCACTAACCCCTTAATGGAGTTCCAAATCTCTGTTCCTCCTTCACTCAGGAGGATTAGGCTTGTGGAACTGAGACCAGACCCTGACAGCAGACACACTCTAGGCCAAGGTCTACGGCAACTTCTCCCCACCTCATGATATCCTTTCAGAGTCATGTGAGCTGCAGGTAGGACACTACTTGATTCCAGGACGCCTTCTAGTTGTTTCCAAATTCGTGGGCCTGGTAGCACAGGTAGGATATTAGCAACCCCAAATATACATTAGGTTGCTAGGGCTGTGAGGAAGAATCTGTTCCAGGACTCTCTCCTAGCCTCTGGTGGTTATCTGTCAATCTTTTTTTCTTTCTTTTTTTAATTAAAAAAAAATCTATACATTTTTTAAAGCTTACTTTCCATTCACAGTTGTAACAAAATATTGGCTATATTCCCTGCGCTGCCCAATACATCTTTGAGCCTACCTTACACCCAGTAGTTTGTACCTACCACCCCGCCACCCCTATAATGTCCTTCCCCTCACCCTCCCCACTGGTAACGACAAGCTTGTTCTCTACAACTGCGAGTCTGATTCTTTTCTGTTATATGCACTACCTTGTTGTATTTTTTAGATTCCACATGTGATATCATACAGTATTTGTCTTTCTCTGACTTATTTCACTTAGCATAATGCCCTCTGAGTCCATCCATGTTGCTGCAAATGGCAAATTTTCCTTCTTTTTTATGCCTGATTAATATTCCATCATATATATATATATATATATATATATTTATTTATTTATTTATTTATTTATTTATTTATTTACACACCACATCTTCTTTATCCATTCTTCTGCTGATGGACACTTCAGTTGCTTCCATATGTTGGCAATTGTATATAATGCTGCCATGAACATTGGGGTGCATGTATCTTTTTTTTAAAAAATAATTTTATTTATTTTATTTTTGGCTGTGTTGGGTCTTCGTTTCTGTGTGAGGGCTTTCTCCAGTTGCGGCAAGCGGGGGCCACTCTTCATCGCGGTGCGTGGGCCTCTCACTGTCACGGCCTCTCCCGCCACAGAGCACAGGCTCCAGATGCGCAGGCTCAGTAGTTGTGGCTCATGGTCCCAGTTGCTCCGCAGCATGTGGGATCCTCCCAGACCAGGGCTTGAACCCATGTCCCCTGCATTGGCAGGCAGATTCTTAACCACTGCGTCACCAGGGAAGCCCGCACGTATCTTTTTGAATTAGTCTACAAATAACAAATGCTGGAGAGGGTGTGGAGAAAAGGGAACCCTCCTACACTGCTGGTGGGAATGTAAGTTGGTGTAGCCACTAAGGAAAACAGTATGGAGGTTCCTCAGAAAACTAAAAATGGAATTACCATATGATCCAGCAATCCCACTCCTGGGCATATATCTGGACAAAACTATAATTCTAAAAGATACATGCACCCCTATGTTCA
This sequence comes from Physeter macrocephalus, assembly GCF_002837175.3. Lineage (NCBI taxonomy): Eukaryota > Metazoa > Chordata > Mammalia > Artiodactyla > Physeteridae > Physeter > Physeter macrocephalus. The sequence goes on along the minus strand of NC_041234.1, from coordinate 1,551,619 downwards.
TAGGAGCACTATTCGCAATACCCCAGACATGGAAACAACCTAAATATCCATTGACAGATGAATGGAGAAAGAAGATGTGGTACATATATACAATGGAATACTACTCAGCCATAAAAAAAGAATGAAATAATGTCATTTGCAGCAACATGGATGCAACTAGAGATTATCATACTAAGTGAAGTACATCAGAAAGAGAAAGACAAATACCATATGATATCACTTATATGTGGAGTCTAAAATATGGCACAAATGAACCTATCTACGAATCAGAAACAGACTCACAGACGTAGAGAAAAAACAGACTTGTGGTTGCCAGGGTGGGGGAGGAATGGAATGGGAGTTTGGGCTTAGTAGATGCAAACTATTACATATAGAATGGATAAATGACAAGGTCCTACTGTATAGCACAGGGAATTATACCGGGTGTGGAGAAAAGGGAACCCTCCTACACTGCTGGTGGGAATGTAAGTTGGTGTAGCCACTAAGGAAAACAGTATGGAGGTTCCTCAGAAAACTAAAAATGGAATTACCATATGATCCAGCAATCCCACTCCTGGGCATATATCTGGACAAAACTATAATTCTAAAAGATACATGCACCCCTATGTTCATAGGAGCACTATTCGCAATACCCCAGACATGGAAACAACCTAAATATCCATTGACAGATGAATGGAGAAAGAAGATGTGGTACATATATACAATGGAATACTACTCAGCCATAAAAAAAGAATGAAATAATGTCATTTGCAGCAACATGGATGCAACTAGAGATTATCATACTAAGTGAAGTACATCAGAAAGAGAAAGACAAATACCATATGATATCACTTATATGTGGAGTCTAAAATATGGCACAAATGAACCTATCTACGAATCAGAAACAGACTCACAGACGTAGAGAAAAAACAGACTTGTGGTTGCCAGGGTGGGGGAGGAATGGAATGGGAGTTTGGGCTTAGTAGATGCAAACTATTACATATAGAATGGATAAATGACAAGGTCCTACTGTATAGCACAGGGAATTATACCCAATATCCTGGGATAAACCATAATGGAAAACAATATAAAAAAGAATGTATATATGTGTATAACTGAGACGCTTTACTGTACAGCAGAAGTTAACACTACATTGTAAATACTTTTATTAAAAAAAAATTAAAAAAGAAAGAAATAAAAGGAATCCAAAAGGAATCCAAACAGGAAAACAAGTAATATTGTCAATGTTGGCAGATGACATGGTACTATACATAGAAAATCCTAAAGATGCTACCAGAATGCTGCTAGAGCTCATCAATGAATTTGGTAAAGTTTCAGAATACAAAATTAATACACAGAAATATGTTGCATTTATATACACAATGAACTAGCAGAAAGAGAAATTAAAGAAATAATCTCATTTATCACTGCACGAAAAAGAAGAAAATACCTAGGAATAAACCTACCTAAGGAGGCAAAAGAGCTGTACTCAGAAAACTGTAAGACACTGATGAAAGAAATTGAAGATGACACAAACCGATGGAAAGATACACCATGTTCTTGGATTGGAAGACTCAATATTGTTAAAATGACCATACTACCCAAGGCAATCTACAGATTCAATGCAATCTCTATCAAAATACCAATGGCATTTTTCATAGAACTAGAACAAATAATTTTAAAATATGTATGGAAATACAAAAGACCCTGAATAGCCAAAACAATCCTGACAAAGAAGAATCCCTGCCTTCAGACTATACTACAAAGCTAAAGTAATCAAGACAGTATGGTACTGGCACAAAAATAAACACATAGATCAGTGGAACAGGACAGAGAGCCCAGAAATAAACTCATGCACTTATGGTCAATTAATGCACAACAAAGGAGGCAAGACTATACAATGGAGAAAAGGCAGTCTCTTCAATAAGTGGTGCTGGGAAAAGTGGACAGCTACATGTAAAAGAATGAAATTAGAACATTCTCTAACACCGTATAAAAAAAGAACTCAAAATTGATTCGAGGTCTAAATGTAAGACTGGATACTATAAAACTCCTAGAGGAAAATACAGGCAGAACACTCTTTGACATAAATTGCAGCAATACTTTTTTTGATCCACTTCCTAAAGTAAAGGAAGTAAAAGCAAAAATAAACAAATTAAACTTATAGCCTTTTGCATAGCAAAGGAAACCATAAACATAATGAAAGGACAACGTACTGAATGGGAGAAAACATTTGCTTGCAATCTCTGATGTTCCTTGGCTTGTAGATGCATCACCCTGATTTCTGCCTTTGTGTTCATATGGTTGTTCTCCCTGTGTGTGTGCATGTGTCTGTGTCCAAATTTCCCCATTTTGTAAGGACACAGTCATATCAGATGAGCAACCACCCTAAGGACCTCATCTTAATTTGATCATCTGCAAAGACCCTACCTCCAAATAAGGTCACATTCACAGGTACTGGGGTTAGGACTTCAACCTATTTGGGGGAGACATAATTCAACACACAACAGATGTCTATGTATTAATCCCTGGAACCCATGAATATGTTACATTACATGGCAAAAGGAACTTTGCAGATGTGATTAAGGTTACTCAAAGGATTTTGAGATGGGAAGATTATCCTGAATTGTCCAAGTGAGCCCTATAGCATCACATGAGCCCTTAAAGTGGAAAATCTTTTCCAACCATGGAGAGACAGATATGTGAGGATGGAAGAATGGTCAGAGAGATGTGATGCTGAAGGAGATGGAAGAGGGCCCCAAGCCAAGGAATGTGGCAGCCTCTAGAAGCTAAAAAAAATAAAGAAAGAAAAATCAAAGAAATTGATTTTTTCCTAGAGCTTTCAGAAAGGAATGCAGCCCTGCCAACACCTTGATTTTAACCCAAGGAAACTTATGTCAAACTTCTGACCTACAGAACTGTAAGTTACTAAAATTGTCTTGTTTAAGTCACCAAGTTTGTGGTAATTTTTAAGGCAGCAATAGAAAATTGGTCTTAGGTCATGTTCCCTAGAAGCAGAGCCTGAGATGAGGATTTCTGTGCAAGTGATTGGGTGGGGGGAGCAGGATAGGATGCGGGGGAGGGAAGCTAAGCAACGATGTGGTCTCTACTGGAGACTGGCTTCAGCCTGATCCTATGAGGAGCTCTGGATCACAAACAGCACCACCAAGTAGGTCAGAATTCCAGAAGGCTTTTCTACCCCCATGCCAGTCACTGATTGATCAAGGTCGTGGGGGTTTGGGGGAGAGGTTTAAGTAAGGGAGGGGCAGAGCTTGCAGAGACAGGAGCAGCTATGAGTTATCAGCCAAAGCTCCCAGGAGCTGGGAAATGAGGGTCCTACAGATAACCTTTATGACCTTCAGCTGCCTCTCGTATAGACCACAAGGACAATTTTTTCCCCACAATTTTAGGGCACATTTTTTCCTGTGCCTCTTCAAGGACATGACCTTGCCCTGGTCAGCCCAAGGCCTCTATCTACTGGGAGATGGGTTGGGGCAGCGTGAGAGATTATTTTCCTATAAAGGGAATGGGGTGAGAAAGACCCAAGTAATATTTGGCTTTTGACATTCAAAATTGAAATATGCAGCAGGCAAGGGGCTTGCAAGCCAAGAGATGGTCTTCAGGAAAGATTTTCCAGAATCCTTTGTCACCTCTTGGAGCCAGTCAGCAAATGAACTTGGACGACTCTGCTTCTGAGTTTTTACTACGGTGGAAAAGGGGAGACCTTTGTCTGCCATGAAGGCATAGCTGGAGTCAGGAAGAAGGAAACATGACAAAAGGGAAATAAAAGCCCACCCCTTTCCCAGCCTAAGAATTTGTGAAAAGTAGGAGAGTGTGAGGTGAGCAAGCAGTCACAGGGGTGTGTCCCGAGCGCCCCTGTCTGGAACGTGCAGTAGCCACACTGAGAAACAAGAGGGGCTCAGACAAACCTCAAACAGTCATCTTAAAGTCAACTGGGAGGTAATGGCATTGAGCACAGGGGTCTCTGGTCTCCCCAAGCTGCCTTCGTTCCCGGGAGGGTATGACACCTAAGTTAAGAGCAAGAGGGCCCACTACGAGCCTACCTGGGCAGGACAAGGTCACCCTGCAGGGGGCTGCACAGAGGCGTCCACAGGTACCCAAGGGGCTGCAGCCAGCAGGAGCCCCGGGGAGGCCTAGTCATCCCGGGAGGGCCACAGGCCTTGACCACCCCCAGAGGATGGTCCGAGCCCAAGTTGCACCAGCAAAACAGACATCGGTCTAGTGTCCACAAGAGGCTAAGGAACCTGCCCAAGTCCCTTTCCTCCTGGAGTTGGGAAAGCGCTCTGAGAGACAAAGTTGTCACCAATTCAAAGTCTGAATATCTCCTCAAAGGCCCATTTACATGATCACAACTGACTACATCAAAACCAGATTGGACATTTCATGTACGTTTTTCCCCACCAACAAGCAGGTGGGGCCTTAGCAGACTCATTAAGGTTCAAATAACTTTTGGGCGCACCCCCTGCACAGGTGTTTGATTCTGCCATGTGCACCATGAGGAGGGTGAGCCAAATGACCGTCCATGTGCTTCCTAACCTTATCATTTTGGGATTGTGACCTGCCGCAGCGGGAGGCCACGGGAGTGGAGAGCAATTGGAGAAGAGGACCACCCTGGCTCTCCACGGCCGGAGGCAGCCCTCTAGCCCGACCCCTCGTCCCGGCTTCTGGGGCGGAGCTGAGGGCCCTCGCTTCCGTGCTGCAGCCTCAGGCCCGGGCCCTCCACCTTGCCCTGCTCCTCTACTATTCCCCCCGCCCCACATCAGGAACTTTGTGCTTTTCAGGGCTCATTAGCACCTCTGTCATCAGACAGAGGGCAAAGGGCAGAGAGCTAGCCTCTTTTGGTAGTTCTCAGGAAAGGTTTGGTGGAGGGAAGGCGAGGAACCCCGCTGAGGTTACCATGAGGTTCAGAGATGGTCAATGTGTTCCAGCGGCTCAACCAACACCAACTGAACTCGACATTCTAGAACATGCCAGTTCTGCCCCCATGATCATGGCCTCACCTGCTTTTCCTTTCACTTTGACTGCTTTTCTTCAAGTGCATGGTTTCTCCTTCAAGCCCCACTCAAATGCCACCTCCTCAAGGAAGCAATCCCTGACAATTCCACGAAGAGATGCCTCCCTCCTCTGGGCTACATTTTGTCCTGGCTGCTAATACAGAATTAAGTCCCTTTCGAGGGTTTCTGCCTCCTTTATTTATTTACTTACTTACTTACTTACTTATTTATTTATGGCTGCGTTGGGTCTTCGTTGCTACACGTGGGCTTTCTCTAGTTGTGGCGAACGGGGGCTACTCCCCGTTGTGGTGCGTGGGCTTCTCATCACGGTGACTTCTCTTGTTGCGGAGCACGGGCTCCAGGCACACAGGCTTCAGCAGCTGTGGCACGCAGGCTCAGTAGCTGTGGCGCACGGGCCCAGCCGCTCCGGGGCCTGTGGGATCCTCCCAGGTCAGGGCTCGAACCCGTGTCCCTGCATTGGCAGGCGGATTCCCAACAACTGCGCCACCAGGGAAGCCCCTCTGCCTCCCCTTTTAGACGAAATTTCCAAACTCAGGTGCTGCCTTGGTCTCAGTTCTGTGTCCCCAGGGCCTGGCACATTGAAGACACTCAACAAATGCTTCTGGAATGAAGGAGAGCCAGGAGGTGTGTCCCTGGACCAGGGCCATCATCATCACCTGGGAGCTTGTTAGAAATGCAGAAGCGCAGGCCCCGCCCCCGGGTAATTCCTATATACGGTAATGCTTGAGCACCACTGCCTCACACACCGTGGACTCAGGGACCCGCTGCCTGCAACGTGGGCAACGTTCTTCCTCAATGGCCTGACAGTAAATACTTTCAGCTGTGTGGGCCACGTACAGTCTCTGTGGCAACTACTCAATACTGTCATTGCAGCACGAAAGCAGCCACAGACCATGTGTAAATGGGTGAGCAGGGCTGTGTTTCAATAAAACTTTATCTACAGGAACAGATGGCCGGCAGGATTTGGCCTGCAGGCCAGTTTGCCAACCCATGGTTAACCAGAAGGAAAGGTGAATGCGCTCATGGAAACAATACTGCTTTGTCCCAATCTCCCCTCCCACCCATGCTTCCACACTGAGCTCCTAAAAGGGGAGAAATTCCCAGTAACTCTTAGAGAAATGAGTAGCTTGACATCTTAGCAGCTGAGCGCTCTTGTAGAATATCCCTTGCTTTTCATGGTGCCATTCGTAATTTGGAAGCATTTCTTTCTGCGTGAATTTTCGAGAGGAGAGACGCTTCAGAACTCTCTTTTATTTTTTTAAAATAAAGTATCAGTAAAAATGTGCACGTACAGAAGAATGTATAAAACATATGTACAGTCTACAGAGGAGCAATGAACTGATCACCTATGTACCATCACACGGCCTAAGAATTCAAACTTTATCTTCCCCCAGAAGCCCCTGCACCCCCATGTCCATCTATAATTGAACTATCCTGTCCACCCCCCCAAGAGGTAACTGTTATCCTTAATTGTGTATTAATCTCCCTCTTGGTTTGCTTTCTATTTTTTTATCATCTGTGCAGTTATTCTTAATTTTTTCATTTCCCCTTTGTTGAATTTCAGGCAAATGGAATCATTCTGCATGACTCCCTCTGTGACTTACTTCTTCCCAGCAACATCTAATTTTTGAGATTCAGCCATGTTGATGTAGGTAGCTGTAGTTCCATCCTTTTCACTGCTGTATAGTATGTCATTATATACACTATGCTACCACAACTCATTCATCCATTCTGTTGTTGACAGACACATGGGTTTTTTCCAGTTTGGAGCTGTTATGCATCCATGAACGTTCTTGCACACACCTCCTAGTGCATGTGTGCAAGAGTTTCTCTAGAGCATACGCTGTGGAACGGGACTGCTGCTTTGTAGGGCGTGCACATGGGCAGGTCTACTTGGTAACACTAAAGTCTAGATTCAGCCATTCTCCCACAAGCAGTGGGTGAGGCTTCCTATTGTTCCACATCCTGGTCTCTTGGATTTACTGATTCCAGTTCTTGCCATCCTTTTGGCTCCCTTTCAGTCGTGGTTCTGGCCTCATGACCTTGGCTTCTTCCTTGGGTAACTCTTCAGTTCTCCCACACAATCCATTCATTCAGCACCTACCCTACATCCAGACAGCAAGTTGGGGGCTAGAGCTCGGACAAATATCAGATATAGACTCTGCCCTCAAGGAGCTCAGTGTACTGATTACAACAGACATGTAAGAGTTGCCATATGATCCAGCAATCCCACTCCTGGGCATATATCTGGACAAAACTATAACTCAAAAAGATACATACACTCTTATGTTCATAGCAGCACTATTTACAATAGCCAAGACGTGGACACAACCTAAATGTCCATTGACAGATGACTGGATAAAGATGTGGTACATATATACAATGGAATACTACTCAGCCATAAGTAAAAACGAAATAATACCATCTTCAGCAACATGGATAGACCTAGAGATTTTCATACCAACCGAAGTAAGTCAGAGAGAGAAAGACAAATACCATACGGTATCACTTATATGCGGAATCTAAAATATGACACAAATGAACTTATTTACGAAACAAAAACAGTCTCGAAGACAGAGAGGACAGACTTGTGGTTGCCAAGGGGGAGGGGAGGTAGGGGGAGGGATGGAGTGGGAGTTTGGGATTAGCAGGTGTGAGCTATTCTATATAGAATAGATAAACAACAAGGTCCTACTGTATAGTACAGAGAACTATATTCAATATCCTGTGATCAACCCTAATGGAAAAGAATACAAAAGAGAATGAATGTATGTATATATATATGTATAACTGAATCATTTTGCTGTACTGCAGAAATTAACACGACATTGTAAATCAACTATTCTTCATTTTAAAAAAAACAGACATATAAACAAATCTTTGTAAAATAATGTGGTTCAGGCAACGACAGAAATGCTTGCAAGGCAATACGAGAGTTCTTAGGAGGGACACTGCAGGGCTTGGGTCCAAGAGGCGAATGGCTCTGCAGACGGGGTTGGGTGGAGAGGAGTGCCAGCCCAGACACCATCAATGTGGATTACTGATGCGCACGCGTGTGCACACGCACACATACACACACACAGATTCCCACCCCCAGAGTGCCAGCTCAGCTTAAAAGACTGTGAAGTGTCAGATCTGAGATTTCAGCCCCTTTCCCACAGTGAAAGGAACGTGAATTAAGCTTAAGTTTCCTTTGAAAATGCTTCTAAGTTTCTAATGGCCTGGCTCTATGTGCCGGGCCACTGCCCTGTACAGAGAGGGGCTTGGGAAGCCCCACACCTACAACAAAGCATCTCCCCAACCCAGGCCAAACTCACTCTGTGCTCTTAGGCTAAAGTTGCTATTAATGGCTGTTCCATGAGGGAAACGCGGCCTCCAACTGGGCACAAAGTCGGTGATGTCACTCATCCACCCACACGCCCTCAGAGCTAGTCCCCGTTTTGGCACATGGCACCTGGTGCGCTTTCCCACCCAATCACCAGTACCTGTGTCTCGTCTGGCGGGCTGCTCTGATCATCGACAACGAGCCGCCCGGAGACAGCGTATTGGTGACGTACTGATGGGTATAGGGTGTACACACCTCTTGTCCCTTAACGCGGACACAAACTCCAGAGCACCGTTGCAGGCATGAGTCCGTTACCCCCATGGGCTTTGTCAGTTGCCTTGCCCTTCCCAGGCCCCCTTCGCTCCCCAGCCCCACTTCCCACTCCCCTCCTGGTCTTTAAATACAGCTCCATCCCAGGAAGCCTCAGGCCAGGGTGTGCTTTAGGGAAGCCATCCTAAGACAAAAGGCGAGTATGACTGGGGGCGGTGGCTGCCGTTGCCTCGGGCTTGATTTCGGTGAGGGCCGGGAAGGGGCAACTGACCTCTTAAGGCCTCCGACCTTTGTTCTCACCACCTGGTGACAGGCACCAGGGCCAATGCTGCTCCTTCTCCAGGCTGCAAGCCGTGTGGCAGGGCCTGGCTCCCCTCACCAACAGCCCTGTCTCTCCCCAACCTTGGCGAGGTATTGCAAGCTCACCAAACTTTCTGGGCCAAGACCTTCTCTGCTCAAACGCCAACAGGTCTCCTAGAAGCCACAGAAAGTAGCTTCCTCGGTCCACTTTGCTTGGGCTGTGGCCCGAGGGGTTCTGCCAGGTGTCAGGGTGACAGCACAAAGGTTTGAGTGCTAAGCACTCATCCTGGGGTTACAATGGGAAAGGGTGTGGGAGCACTTCTCCCGTGGAGAGGAGACGACCAAAGAACTCTCACTCCACGTGGAGCCTTTCCTGCCCATGCTTGTTCTGAAGGAAATTCTGTTAAGAGGCGTCCTTGACCACAGAGGATCATGAACACACTAAGGGACCATTTCTCATCTGAATGGAGCGCCTCTAAATCATGCATCTTGGCTGCACAGATCCTGCTGACTCGGGACGCCAGAACTGGCAGGTGAGAAAACTCCCTACCGCCCATCACTGCAAAACTCATCTTCCCCCTGGGGTCTGAAGCTAGCAGAGCTGAGGAAAAAGAAAACACATCAAGGAGGAGACCCTGCAGGAAAACCAGCCAGGGCTTTCGGATTCAGAGACGCCGACATTCATCATCATTAGACAAATGAAGAGTTAAGCCAAGGGTCGGCAACCTACATTACTGGCTCCCTCCCCGGAAGGGCTGGCAGGAAGGCAAGCCACGTAGCTGGTGAGAGGCCCACGGACTGTGGCCCAGGTGCGTCGTGAAGACCTTCAGCAAAGCCGCGGCCAGGAACCCTTGATGCTCCTGCCCCAATCTCTGCATCCTAGGCAGAAACTCGGTAGAAGGTCCTTGTCAACCCGAGGAGAGCGGACACGAAGCACAAGATGGGGTTCTGGAGAGGGCGTAGAGAGGCTCAAGAGGGAAAGGGCTCAGGGAGGAAGAGATCCCCAGGGGCATGTAGGGCCATGGCCAAGGCTGCGACGTGTTCGCTAAATCCCTTTCCTGTCTTCACTGGCACACAGCAGGATACATTTCCCAGCCTCCCTTGCATTAGGCATTGACAAGTGACTGAGTTCCGGCTAACGGAATGTGGACAGAAATGTGGACGACCCGTCCTGGTCTGGCCCACAGAACCTCCTCCAGGAGCCCCTGCGCTCCCCTCCCCCGCCTGCCTTCCAAAGGCAGAGGATCTCGCAGGCAACAGCGAAGCCCGGGAGGGCAGAGCCACGGGCGGAAGGGATCTGGGGCCCTGCATGACCACGTGGAGCCGAACCCCCTCCCCACATGGCCAGCTGGGCTTTGTGTGAGCCACACACCAATGTCGCCTGTGTTGAGGCCCTGAGATTGACGGGTTTCTTTGTTACAGCAGCTGACGTTACCTCCATTCATTCAGCAGGGAAGCTGAACCATGAGAAAAGCAACCTTTGATGTTTCACAACTGGGCCAAGGATGGGCCCCACGGACAATAATCGTCACAAGAAACAAACAAACCAACAGAAAACTAGCTACCTGGACCCAAAAGTCCCCTTCCCGGTGTGAGAAATCGTGTACACAGACCAAGTGCTATGCAGGCTGACAAGACAAGATGTGAATCTGGCTTGGTCACTGGCTAGTTGTGTGACCTGGCAAGGACACTTCACCTCTGAGGCACAGTCTCCGCACCTGTAAGCTACAGAGAACCACATCTGGTTTCTGTAGTGGTTGTAATGTTCAGATTCAATGAGACGACACGTCTACTGTCCACACAGGGCCCCCCTTAAATAAGAGTTTCCATTCTCTTGTCTGTCTCTGGAAACTTCTCAGCACTACCAGTTTTCCCCATAATCACTGGGTGGTGTCTGACCTCGGTGAAATCGCCGAAATACATACCTCTTGCAATTTATCAGGTGCAGGAGAAAGACAGGGCCTGGTACTGGTCTGCTCTGTCACGCTGGGGCAACCGGACCAAGGCTTTCATTCCACTGATGGATCACGTTCACTTCAAGCTGCGTTTGGCTGCTCAGAGAAATTCATCCCCAGTCCTCACAGTGAGCTGGAAGGCTGGCCTGGCCCCAAAGACACCTCAGCAAATCTGCTACCCAGCTCCAGTGGCGGACAGCCAGGCGTCTGGTCCCTCGGCCTCAGTCGGGCAAGCTGTGAGTGACAGGCAGCAGGGAGCTGAAGATCTGCTCTGGCTTCTAGAAAAACAGCGGCGGCAGCAGCAGGCTCTACCGGAAAGCAGCCCTGCCAGCACGGCTGATGCAGACGCCCCGCTGCCCAGGGACCCACACCGGAGGGTAAAACAGCAGGTAATTGATGGCTTCCCAAACTAACTTAGCAGACTGAGTTGACTCTGAAGTTTAACACAGAGGTTTGATTCCAGCCCGACCCTAGTGGGCCATTTCCTGACAGCTCGAAGCAGCGAGCAGGAGCTGACTGTTGCTTCTTCGGCTGCAGACACAAATAATGCCTTGCAAGTGGCGGCGGCTCTAGTCGTGGGTCTCGGCCCTGCCTGCACAGTGGAATCACCTGGGAGCTTTAAAAAACGCCCGCTGCCCAGGCCGCTGACGTCAGTGTTTCCGGGGCTGTGGCCCAGGCATCTGGAGGTTTTTAAAGCTCCCCAGGTGATTCCACTGTGCGGCCAAGGGCAAGAATCACTGGGCTACAGCCTCCAAGTTCTCGCCCAGGCATTCGCTCCCTTGATGTTGGCCCCATTTGACAGAGCAGACAATAAACTCAGACAGGAAAAATCATTTGCTTAAAGTCATATGCTTGGTAAGTGAAGGAGCTGGGACACGGCCCAGGCCTTCAGGTGTTTAAATCAGTCATCTTTCTCTTCAACCCTTCTGGCCTCATCTTCCTTTTCTATAAAATGAACATATCATTAACCTACCTCACAGGGTTGTTGTGAGGATGAAACAACTCGATTTTCTTTATTTATTTTACTTTATATCTACGTACGGCCTTCCGCTGTGCCCAGCACGATTCTAGCACTTTGCAGATTAAATGAACTCGGCTAAGTTCACTGAAATAGCCTCCTGTACCTTCCTACAGGCCTGCGGGGAATTGCTCTAGGGAGCAATTTAGCAGCCCTAGCAATTGCCTTTAAAATGTGTGAACTTTCTGACCAAGCGAAGTCGCATAAGTCATGCAAAGGAAATAATTAAGGATGTCTTTGAAAAAATTTAACCACAAGGGTGATCACTGCAGTTTTTATAATGACAAAATGGAAACACTAATGTTCGAATATAATGGACTCGTTAAATAAATGATAGCACATCAAAAAAACTGAACTCGCATGGCTCAGTTTGAAATGGTGTGTGGCACGCCCTTCCATGTTATCTGACTCTGATTCCACACGAGCTATTTTACAACTCTTTAAATTGTATAACTGATAGCGATGGGAAATATCTCTTGCTTAGAGACATGCAAATCCTGCCCTGTCCTGTCCCACAGAGGTTCAAGTGGCTGACCTCCCCCACTGTGGAGGAGGCTGGTTTTGTCTCCATTGGCACATTCATGCCAATATTCTTGATCTATAAATGTCTGTTCTTTGGATTTTCTTTTGAACTGGTTATACCATATTCCTGGTTATTCCATATTCACTGATTAATGAGTTAAAAAAATCTTTAACAAGGGTAAAATAAAATAAAATTTAACCAAAAAAAAAAGTGGGCAGCAAACAGATTCTAGGGTAGTTTCATGTTCACACCCTGCATAATCCCCTCCCCTTGACTGTGGGCAGGACCTGCAAATCCTAACCAATAGAATATGGCAAAGGTAGACTTCCCTGGTGGCGCAGTAGTTGAGAATCCACCTGCCAATGCAGGGGTCACAGGTTCAAGCCCTGGTCCAGGAAGATCCCACACGCCGCGGGAAAACTAAGCCCGTGCACCACAACTACTGAGCCTGTGCTCTAGAGCCCGCGAGCCACAACTACTGAGCCCGCATGCCACAACTACCGAAGTTTGCACATCCTAGAGCCTGCACACCACAACTACTGAAGCCCACACGCTCTAGGGCCAGCATGCCGCAACTACTTAGCCCACGTGCTGCAACGACTGAAGGCCACGCGCCTAGAGCCCATGCTCCGCAACAAGAGAAGCCACGGCAATGAGAAGCCCGCGCACCGCAATGAAGAGTTGCCCCCGCTCGCCTCAACTAGAGAAAGCCTGCACGCAGCAAGGAAGACCCAATGCAGCCCAATCAATCAATCAATCAATCAATAAAATGGCAAAGGTGATGAGATGTCACTGGTGTGGTTAGATTATAATAGTGATAGAGAGAGAGAGATGTACATGTGGATATAGACATAGATAGAATACCGATCTTGCTAGCACACACTGGAGAGACTCTCTTGCTGGCCTGGAAGAAACAACCGCCATGTTGTGAGCTGCCTAAGGAGAGAGCCACATGGCGGGGAACCACGGGTGGCCTCTAGGACCTAAGAGCAGCCCCTAGCCAATAGCCAGAAAGAAGCAGGGCCCTCAGACATACAGCCTCAAGAGAATGAAATCTGCCACCAACCTGAGTGAGCTGGGATGTGGATTCTTCCTCATCAAGCCTCCAGATGAGAATACAGCTGGCCTACACCATGACTGTAGCCTTGTGAGACCTCAAGCAGAGGCTCCAGCTAAGCCAGGCCTGGACTCTTGACCCATGGAAACTGTGAGATAATAAATGTGTGTTATTTTAAGCCACTCAATATGTAGTAATTTGTTAAACTGAAATAGAGACTAATAGAGGTGTCATGGAAGAACATTCTCTTACATGAAAGACATTTACAAAATATAACTAAATTATAAACTCAGATTATAAAGCAATATGATCCAATACCCTCCCCCCCACACAGAGAATCTGGAAAGCAAATATAGTAGAACTTGGGGTGACTTTTATTTCCTTCTTTTCGATTCTCTGTTTCTTCTAAAGCTACTTGCATTATTAGTATAACACTAGAAAACATCGAAAATAAAAATACTGAATAAAATATTCAAGTGTTAACAGTGGTTATGTCAAGGTGGTAAAATTGTGGTTGAATTTTATATTCCAGAATTCTAGAAAGTTATTTTAATTTTTCTACTTTGAAGAGTTGACATTTCTTGGTCTAATTAAACAAAATGTCAATCAATAAATAACTCCCAATTATTTTTTTCAATTACTGAAAAAAAATTCCACCATCATTGCTTCCACATTGAATTAACAGAGGAAAACTAGCCACATAGAGTCTGTCTGCCACACATAGAGATGCAGGATAACCTAGAGCTAACAGCACTAATTCTAGTACCACATGACCTGGATTCCAAACCTGACTACCCAATTGCTGTGTTTCCTGAAGTTGGGCAAATTATTTAGCCTCATCTATAAAATGAGAGGATAATAATGTCTACCTAATAAGGTAAGGATATCATGGAGATTCTATAAGACAGTGTATATAATTTATTTTTAAATGAGCCTGGTATATAGTAAGCGCTCAATAAATGTTTGTTAGTGTTTACCATCATCATTATTATTATTAACCAAGCTGCCATTGTAGGGGTGGCCAATATTTCAGTCCTCGTGTTGTTCTTAGGTTCAGCTTTTAAAACAAGTGCAAAAGATAAACACAGGAATTATAATGATGGCATATTAATTCAGATATTTAAAGGAATATCACAACCCTTGAAAGACCTAAAGTAGATGCTATGTTGTGGGTTGCTGAAGACACATTTTGCCCACTTCAATGGTAGAAAGAGGTTCTTAAATACAATTAGCGTTACGTTCTGCTGGGTGACATGGGGTGAACTGGCCCTTTAAGAATCTGAGTCAAGCTGGTTTGAGGTTGATTGCATGCTACATTAAACTGGTTAGTTATGGTGTGAGGTGAGCCAACTCTAGGTCAACGCTCTCTCTCAACATTCCAGGGGCCTCTGGGCCCTGGGTGGGAGGTGGAAGCACTCCAAGGCCACCATGAAGCACAGCTGAAGAGCTACAGCTGCCCTTAGGATAGTGTCAAAATCTGGGTTGGCTGGGGCAGACCAGGCCAAGGAGACTTGACAAACAGGCTGGAGCAGGGGAGGGGCCAACGTCACGGACCTACATGCCAGGTGTCCGGTTGTGCGGCCACAGGCAATAGGCAAATGGCCAGCCAGACAGGCAGATGGAATCAGGGCTGTCCTACAAAGTTTTCATTGTCTGGGACAGACCTGGCCTTGGGTATCTGGCAGAGCCTGGTGGGCAGAGGCTAGGCCAAGCCACTGACAGCACAAGGGAGCCAAGCTGCTGGTAGCAGTGCCACAGCTAGGAGATACTAAGGATGGCTTGCGGTCCCAGGAGCAATTCTAAGGGATGAGTCTCCCTCAGAAGCATGTGGCTCCAAAACACTTCCAGGGACAGGCATGGAACTACTCCCAGGGGGAACAGGGTAAAAAATGAAATCCATCGAAATCTTCCCCAGGAAAACTCCTAAAGGATCCTCACATTTCCTCAGGAGGACCTGTCTCCGCACTCACAAGGAACTAAGCAGTGAAACAGTGGCATCCATCTTGTTTAGATTAGGATCTCAGTAGCACATGGGGAGGAAGGTGCCACTTATCCCCAGGCTTAGAGGAAGAATAGTGCCTCTCTGGTGGGTCAAGCTTCATCTTCATCATCATCATCATCATCATCATCATCATCATCCTTTAAAAAAAACCTTCAGATGTGTTTATTTTTGAAAAACCGGCCTTTTCAGATTCCAATCCTAAAATACCAGGACCCATTTTCTAATTCACAACCAAACAGGTGGAAACCAATTTAGGCATAAGTATTTTCCTGTGTATGTGGGAATGTCCACGATTTAACTAGTTTCCTCCCCCGGAAGGAAGGTGTCTAACTTGAAAGGACTATCTACTTTGGTGCTATCCTTTTTGCTCTTATGGCCAAGGCCACATCCAGATAATTGTCTCCTTAGACCCAGAATACTGCAGGAGCCTTTTTACCCTGCATTTGGCTGCTAAAGCCAGCATCCCCAGATCAGTGCTTTGAGGGTTCCAATACCCCCACTCAAAAGCTTGCAATGGTGCCTACATTAGTCTGGGTGAGTAATGCCAGATGCTGTAACAAACAACCCTCAAATCTCAATGACCTAAAAGTTTAACGTGATAAAGTAAAGTAGAACATGACAAAAGTTTATTTCTTGCTCATGCAAGGTCCACTCTGCTGAGTGGTTCTCCTCTAAAGGGAGACTCAGGAATCCAGGTTGTATCCAACTTGAGGTTCTACCATCCTGTGTGTTCGAGGCTGAGCTGATATCACCAGCTGCCAGGTGGGGCATAGAGAGAGCATGGAGGATCTCATACTTAATACCTAGCCATCTCAGCCTGGAGGCAACACATACCCCTACCACTCACATCCCACTGGAGAGAACGAGTCATGTGAAAAGAGATCTGGGAAAACATGGTTCTTGGCTGGGCAGTCTGTTCCCAGCGACAACTCTACACTATGCAATGCGGAACACAAATGTTTGGTCATCAGCCAACCATCTATTCCACAGCACCTCTCTGCCCAGTGAATTACTTTCAAACTCTTTAGGGTGGCATTCAAAGCCTACCCCAGGGACTTGCCTGGTGGCACAGTGGTTGAGAATCCGCCTGCCGATGCAGGGGACACGGGTTCGATTACCTGGTCCGGGAAGATCCCACATGCCGCAGAGCAAGTAAGCCGGCGTGCCACAACTATTGAAGCCTGCATGCCTAGAGCCTGTGCTCTGCAACAAGAGAAGCCACCACAACGAGAAGCCCAGACACCACAACGAAGAGTAGCCCCCGGTCGCCGCAACTACAGAAAGCTTGCACTCAGCAACAAAGACCCAATGCAGCAAAAATAAGTTTAAAAAAATTTTTTTAAAAGCCTACCCCAACTTGGCTCCAATTCAAGTCATGAAGACCATCTTCTAGCCAGTCAGGATGACCCAATTTTCCGCCAGACATGTCGGTTAGCTTGTGTTGCAAAGCAAAGCAGTCAAACCTTAGTGGCTTAAAACAACCACCATTTATTTAGCTCACAATTCCTCAGACCGTCCGTTTGGGTTGAGCTCAGCTGAGAGATTCTTCTGGTCCAGCGGTGCTCACTCATGTGTCTGTGGTCAGCTGCCAGGTTGGCTGGGACTTTGGGTCCAGACGGTTTCTCAGCTGAGCCGGCTTGCCTTTGCTTCATGTGGTCTCTCATCCTCCTGCAGCCTAGTCCAGGCTTATAGACACAGCAGCAGCGGGCTTGGAAGAATGAGAGCAGACTGGGTGGAGCCACCTAAGGCCCACACTCCCAAGTCACTCACTTTTGCAGCACTTTATTGGACAAAGCCAGTCACAAGGCCAGTGCAGATTCAAAGAGTGGACAATAGATTCCACCTCTTGATCGAAGAAACTTCAAAACGACTCCACCAGATATGTACTGTACTCTCCATGCCTTCCACACAATGTGCCATCTACCAAAAACCTCCCCCTCCTCTTTGTCTTTGCCTGTGGACCATTCCAGCTCAAATGCCTCCTATTCCAGGGTGGCTTCTGCCTTAGTTTAGGCTCTCCCCCAAACAGTCTGAGACAAGGGCTTGAGTACAGATATCGAGTGAAGAAGTGGGAGGAGTAGAACAGAGATGCAGGAAAAGCCAATATAAGGATGCTTTACTGAGATCACTGCTATGGGCATGGGAGCTGATTCCACAGGGATCCACTCAGCTACGGGATGCCTCTCAGAACTGTTCATCCTTCAAAGTGGAGGTGGAGCCTTTATCCACCAGCTCCCATTTTTATTGGTTGAGGGTGACCCCGGAGAGCAGTATCTTCTCTGCACTTTCAGGCTGCTCTTGCATGTGGACTGAGCCAGCTCCACAGCAAGAGAGGAAAGACCCAAGGCAGAAAGATACACGTGCAGGCTCCAAGTGGGATGCTCTCAGCCTGAGACCCTGAGCTTGCCTGGAACAATCCACTACAGCTGTCTCTGAAATCAGAGACCAGGGAGTGTTTTGTGAGGTAGCAAAGAGGTTAAGTATGATTTCTCTAATGTCTGCTTGGAGGGGATTTCTCCCTCCTCAGGGATCCTGTGCTCTGAAATTCCCATCATCCTATGGCACCAATTATACACTGTTTTTAATTGCAGACATTCACATATGTGTATAATCTCTCCTGCTGGACTACAAGCTCCTAAGGACAGTGGCCACATTGGATAGAACTTTTTAGACCCCTGTGCTGCCCCCTAGCTCAAAGCCCTATCAGTTTTGCTGGCTGAGTAAGAGAAGAAACTTCCTAGATCCAAGACATTGTCATCTTTCACTCAGACACTCCGTCAACAAGTAACTGTAGGTACCTACCATGTGCAGTGCTACAAGGGTTGTAAAAAAAACAAAACCCAGCAGAAGATCCACAGTCCCCAATATTGAAAAAAATTTAATTGGGTATATAAACCACACATACACCATAAAGTCTAAAAGTAAGCATGTCTAAGGCAGTGCCATGGGCGTAATCTGGGGAGACAACGGTTATGCAGGGAAGCCTCAATGGAGGTGGTGTATCGGTCTGGAGGCCATAACGGAGGCTGAGCTGAAGAAGGAGATGACACAATAAAAGGAGGCGCCATTTTCACCAAATTGTTCAATATCTCTACAATGCCCTTCTGACCATAAATATGATACATGCGCATTACAGAAGAGTTAGAAGAGCCAAAAAAAAAACCCCCAAAGAATAGAGCTACCACCCCCTCACAATCCTACCACCCAAAGGTATCTGCTAAAAACATTTTGATGTAGTTCCTTCTCACCTTCCTCCTACACGCTCATGTTCCATGACTGAAGTCATTCTTGATTTATTTAGCATGAGAGCCAGAAGACACAGAGAAAACTGAGCTCAACTTCTTCACTATATAAATGAGAAACAGGGGGCTTCCCTGGTGGTCCAGTGGTTAAGACTCCACGCTTCCACTGCAGGGGGCACGGGTTCGATCCCTAGTCAGGGAACTAAGATCCCGTAAAACACATGGCCAAAAAAAGAAGAAGAAGAAAGAAAGAAATGAGAAACAGGAGGCTCAAAGAAACCAAGGGACGTAGGAAGGCCCTAGAGCTTGAGACCAGAATGGAGGTCCCCCATTCCCAATCCAGGGCTCTTTCTTCATGCTGCTGCCTCTGTTTAACTCTTCTTCCTCCCCACACGATTGTGAGTACAGACAAGGAACTTATGTTCGGGGCTTGCGATTTCCCAAATCAGTATGTGTTCTTAAAATTGTCTGTCTACATAGGTAAACATTGCTGGGGAGAGAGATCACGGCTGCCGACCAGAGTCACTGTGAGAGGTTAAGGTGACAACACAAATGAGAAAGCGCCCCGCGTGCAGCAGGGGCCCCGGAAGTGTGGCTGGGTGGACATGTGACTGGGGCGGGGTGGGGGCCGGGGGACCTCGTCTTCTTCCACACGTCCTTGGGGACAGGCTCGCGGTGTTCTGCTGCCCACGTCCCAGGACAAAATAACCAGCTTCTCAGCCAGAAAGGTGGTTCTGCCAGGTCCCCTCTGTGTCTGGGTGGACTCATTTTTCTATAAACTTCATGGTCCTTTGCAAAGAATGACTACAAGGGCTGCAGATGTTGCAGGCTCCTGTGAGCAGATGTTCATGCCTGTAAAAATCTCAGGGAAATTATACCTCAGCCTTTTAAGTTAATGAGCTAAAACCCGACAGAACATTCTGGGCTCATTTATTATTTTCCCCCAGTACAGCGGGCTGTGGATTAGTAGCCAGGAAACAAATACACTTCCTGGGGAGTAGCCCATGGTCACTGGGGTCACAGAGAAGATCAAGCTCTCTGTCTTAGCCACTCTTCTGGGCTTTGCTGATGACACAAACCCTCCGGTATCAGAGGAGAAATACATTCAGGGACGCTGTGGGCGGCAAAGAAAACAACACCTCCCCACCAGCCACTTCCAAATCCTCCACTGCCATCATCACCCATGCCAGGGGCGAGAATCAGAGCGGCAACAGAGAGCTTGGCAATTATTTAACCTTCCTCCTGTGCTGGAAGCAGGTGCGGTCTTGGAAAACAACATGTATAACAATCAGGAAGGCTTAAAGGAATTTTAGAAATAGAGCATTAGATGAAGTCACAGCTTGCTTGCTCTCTGTCTTTCTTTCTCTTAGTAAATGCAAGAACATCTCTTTTGGAATGGATATATGTATACGTTTAACTGAATCACTTTGCCGTACAGCAGGAACTAACACAATATTGTAAATCAACTATACTTCAATAAAATTTTTTAAAAATTCAAATGAAAAAAAAAAAAAGAATCAGTGGAGCATATGGGAGAAAAAAAAGAACATCTCTTTTGTTGACCTATACCTCAGCGTCTAAACACACTTTTGTGGGGAGGGATCAGGTTACCTGCGTAAAGCAATGCATCATCTCTCTTGGAGAATAAGGCCAGGGCATAACCTTCTCATCACCATGAGCAAACAGGCACCCAGGCTGCTCTCTTTCCTCCCTTCCACCCAACCTCGCCTCCCTCCATACCGGCCCCCTGCCCAAGCGTGGAGGTCAATGAGTGATGAGTAACAATCTCCCTAGCATAACGTTCTGACGTGAGGACAGGGCATTGCAGATGGCAGACTCCAAGGAACTTTCCAAAGCAGAGTCTGTTCGAAAACACACTCCACTCCTCCCTCAGGCAACTCAAAAGGGTGCAGGTTGGGTCACAACCAGAATCCCCTCAGGGGTAGAGAGAGAGCGACATCCTTTGAAACAGAACTTGGAGAGAAAGAGCCACATGAAAATGTTGGGCTCACTTTAAATGCACAAGGGGAGAACAAGATTCCCAGGCGTTGAGAACAATTTCTAACCAGCAAACAAATAGGCACTCCATCGCTGAGCCCGTCCCAAGCGAGGCAGCCAGGATCCAATCTGGTTCTGTTGGTGGCAGTGGGCAAAGGTCCAGGTTCCCTTAGTTTCTCCCAGTGGTTTGTCCATCTCTCACTCAAATGTGCAGAGATTGTTTTTAAAAGGCATTGCCAAAGGCTTCTCTCACAGTCTGACTGACTTACCGGATCTGTCTTCCGGTGGAGTAAATCAGGGCTGTTAGTAAGTTTGGTGGTCAGAAGCTGAGGAAGTTCCCATCTGATGCCTTCTGTTTTCTCTAGGAAAATGATGACAAGTTTATTTCCTGCAAATTCAATGCAGGTGGTGTGTGCGTGTGCGTGTGTGTGTGTCTTGGTGGAGGGCACTGCTGAAGAAAATGGAGAAGTTTGAGAATAACTCTGGCAGAGAATGGCAGAGAGATCTAAGGACACAGAGAATGACTATATAACAGTTTTGAGGCCCCAGTTAACTTGGACTATCTAACTTTGTATATGCCATTGTCTGAACTTTTTCCCATGGGCGCAGCTACAGATTGAATGAGTCAGCGCCAGACTGACCCAGGGTGGGGTTCTGTCAGGCGAGTACAATTAAAGGACAACGAGGACATGGAGTTGAGGATATTTTGAAGAGAGTGAAGAGTAGCTAGAGGGAAAATCAGGAACAAGATGACCTAGAACTCATACAAGGCAGGATACAGCACCCATTCCACCAACCAGAGAGGAAAGTCTCAGAATTCACGGGGCATCAGGTACAGTACTCAGAAGCCTGTTGACTCAAAAGTGGGAAATAATGAGCCTTAAACTAAATGCTGCCCAGTCCTGCCTAGCAAATCTTAAAAGCAAGACCCAAAAGAATCAAGCTGTTTCTAAGTAATTTAACCACATCCCAGAAAAAGGGAAAGCAATTTAGAAGAATGCAAAAAAATATCCAACACCCAACAAGGTAAAATTCACAATGTCTGGAATCTACTTTTAAAAAATATCAGGAAAGCAAAGAAGCAGGAAAATCAATCAATTGAAACTGACCGAGAAGGGAGAAATGATTGAATTAGTAGACAAACTCATTAAAACAGTTATTATAACTGTATTCCATACGTTCAAGAAGCTAGACGAAAGAGCACAAGTTAACTAGAGACAAAAATGGTAAAAATATAGGCAAATCATAGTTCTTTAAAGCATGTGTGAAGGTTGAAAGCAAAATACATAACACTGTATGATGGGGATCTCAATATATGTAGATGTAATATATAAAACTATAGTATAAGGGGGAAGGAGAGAGGGATCCATATGGTCGTAAGGTTTCTACATTTTCATCGCAGTAGGAAAACACTGATTCTAAATAAACTGTGAAAATTTAAGCATGCATTCTGCAATCCTTAAAGCAACTACTAAAAGTCAACTGTTTAGAACATACCATAGCACTGACCCGATGAAGGAAATACTACCTCTGCTGCAGCAAAAAAGCTAATAAAATATCATAAAACTACCATCACCACAATTATTGCTCTAGGACAGGGAGTGAGCAAACTATGGCCCGTGGGCCAAATTTTTGTAAATAAAGTTTTATTGGAAAACTGCCATGCTCATTCATTTATGTATTGTATATGCTGGTTTTCATGCTACAGTGGCAGAGTTGAATAGTTGCAACAGACACCACATGGCCCTCAAAGCCACAAATATTTACTATCTGGCATTCTATAGAAAAAGTTTATTCAAATATCTTATGATATCGCTTATATGTGGAATGTAAAAAAATGATAAAAACGAACTTATTTACAAAACAGAAACAGACTCACAGATTTAGAAAATAAACTTATGGTTACCAAAGGGGAAAGGTGGTGGGGCGGGATAAAACGGGGGTTTGGGATTGACATATACATATTACTGTACTTAGAATAGACTGTCAACGGGGACCTACTATATAGTGTGGGGGACTCTACTCAGTACTCTGTAATAACTTAAATGGGAAAATAATTTGAAAAAGAATAGATATATGTACATGTATAACTGAATCACTTTGCTGTACACCTGAAACTAACACAACACTGTAAATCAACTATACTCTAATATAAAATAAAAATTTTAAAAAAGGAAAAAGTTTGTTACCTCCTGCTCAATTACCATACAGCCTCAACAAAACAAAAGGCCCATGATCTGTCCCTCAACACCCATGAAGGGAGGGCTTCGTACAGGGACCACTGTAAATGTTGCTGCAGAGAAACAAAACTCTACAACTGTGTGTGCCATGAGAAGCAAGGTGTCCACCTCATTTCCACTTAACAAATCTCTCAGGGAGGTTATCTTCGCGGCCAAACCTAGGACACATATGGAATCCACGCTATAAGAGAAAATGAGAAATGACTTTAGCTTTCAAATCCCCCGCATGCAGTAAGGCACGCTATAAAGGGTTGGAAGGGAAGGGAGTGGGCAATTTGTACTATCTGTCAAATCGTCCACCCTGGTGGTCATTCACAATAAGGAATCCACAATCAAGCCAACAGAAGAGGGACCAGGAGAAGGTTTAAAGTGGAGAATAAAAGGCACATTACTTTTATTATTTAATTTTTATTGAGATATAACTCACATACCATAAAATTCACCCTTTTAAAGTGTATGATTTAGTGATTTTTAGTAATGTTCACAAAGTTCTGCAACCATCACTACTATCTAATTCCAGAATATTTTATCACCCCAAAGAGAAAC
Organism: Physeter macrocephalus; assembly: GCF_002837175.3. Lineage (NCBI taxonomy): Eukaryota > Metazoa > Chordata > Mammalia > Artiodactyla > Physeteridae > Physeter > Physeter macrocephalus. Next base: position 1,528,128 of record NC_041234.1, on the reverse strand, counting down.
CCCATACCCATTAACAGTCACTCCCCATTTGCCTCTCCTTCCAAGCCCTGGCAACCGCTAATCTACATTCTGCCTCTATGGATTTGCCTACTGTGTACCTTTCATATAAAGAGATTCATGCAATATGTGGCATTTTGATTTGCAGCAACATGGATGGACCTAGAGATGATCATACTAAGTGAAGCAAGTCAGACAGAGAAAGACAAATACCATATGATATCACTTACATGTGGAATCTAAAATACGACACAAATGAACTTATCTACGAAACAAAAACAGACTCACAGACATAAAGAACAAAACTTATGGTTACCAAAGTGGAAAGGGGGTGGGGAGGGATAAATTAGGAGTTTGGGATTAGTAGATACAAACTATTACATATAACATAAACAACAAGGCTCTACTGTATAGCACAGGGAACTATATTTAATATACTGTAATAAACCATAATGGAAAAGAATATGAAAAAGGATGTATTCTTTTTACATATATAACTCAATCACTTTGCTGTATATCAGAAACTAACACAACATTGTAAATCAACTATACTTCAATTTAAAAAAATACATGGCAGTTTGTGTCTGACTCCTTTTACTTAGCATAATGTTGCAAGGTTCATCCATGTTGTAGCCTGTTTGTCAATACTTCATTCCTTTTATGGATACGTATAGACACACCATATTTTGTTTATCTATTCTTTGATTGATGGACATTTGGGGTGGTTCCACTTTGGGGCTACTATAAATAATGGTGCTATGAACATTCGTGTACAAGTTTTTGCATGGACATATATTTTCAATTCTCTCGGGTATATGTGTAGAAGTGGAATTTCTAGGTCATGCGGTAACTCTCTGTTTAACTTTCTGAGGAACTGCCAAATTGTTTTCCAAAGGAGCTGCACCATTTTACAATCTTAACAGCTTTGTATAAGGGTTCTAATCTCTCCACATTACTGCAAAATTTATTTTTTGCTTTTTCTTTCCTATTACCAACCTAGTGTGTATGAAGTGGTATCTCATTATGGTTTTGACTTGTATTTCCCTAATGACTAACAGTGTCGAACATTTTTTCACGTGTTTGTTGGCCATTTGTATATCTTATTTAGAGAAAAATCTATTCAAAGACTTCACCCATTTAAAAAATTGGGTTATTTGATTTTTATTGTTGAGTTGTAAGAGCTCTTTACATATTCTGGTTACTGGTCCATTATCAGATAAATGATTTGTAAATATTTTGTCCTATTTTGTGAGTTGTCTTTTCACTTTCTTGATAGTGTCCTTTGAAGCACAAAAGTTTTTAGTTTGATGAAATCAAAATTATCTATTTTTTTTCTGTCATCACTTATGTTTTTGCTATCATAGCTAAGAAACTATTGTCTAATTCAAGAATATGAAGATTTATTTATGTACATACTTTCTTCTAAGAGTTTTATAGTTTTAGCTTTTGCATTCAGGTTTTTGGTCCATTTTTAGGTTAAATTTGGCATATGATGTGAGGTAGTGGTCCAACTTCATTCTTTTGCATATGGATATCTAGTTGTCCCATCACCATTTATTGGAAAGGCTATTCATACCTTATCGAACTGTCTTGGCATCCTTGCAGAAAATCAACGGATCATAAAGGTAAGGGTTTATTTTTGGAATCTCAGTTCTACTGCATTGATCTATATGTCTATTCTCATACCAGTACCACACCATCTTGATTACTGTTGCTCTGAAGTATTATAAGTTTGCAACTGGAAAGTGTGAGTCTTCCAACTTTGTTTTTCTTTTTCAACATTGTTTTAGCTGTTCTGGGTATTTTGAGTTTCCATGTGAATTTTAGGAGAAGCTTGTCAATTTTAGCTTTAAAAACAAAGCAGCTAAGATTTTTATAGGGACTGTGCTGAATCTATAGATCAATGTTGTAATCTTAACAACATTAAGTCTTTCAATCCATGGACATGAGATGCCCTTCCATTTATTTAAGTCTTCTTTAACTTCTTTCAGTGATGTTTTGTACTTCCCAGGGTACAAGTCTTACACATCTTTTGTTCAATTTACTCCTAAGCATTTTATTCTTTTCATTTATTTTGTAAATGGAATTATTTTATTTTACTTTATTTTATTTTTCGCATTCTTCATTGCTAGTGTATAGAAAGACAATTGATTTTTTAATATTGATCTTGTGTCCTGCAATTTTGCTGACGTGTTGATTGGCCCTAATTGTGTGTGTGTGTGTGTGTGTGTCTGTGTGTGTGTGTCTGTGAGAATTCCTCAGGATTTTCTATATACAAGATCATGTTATCTGCAAATAGAGATAGTTTTACTTCTTCTTTTCCAATCTAGATACCTTTTATTACTTTTACTTGCCTGACTGCCCTGGCAATAACGTCCAGTTAAGTGTTGAATAGAAGTAGCAAGAAGGGGACACCCATCTTGTTCCTGTTCTTAGGGAGAAAGCTTTCAGTCTCAAGTATGGTGTTAGCTGTGGGCTTTTCATAGATGCCCTATACCAAGTTAAGGAAGTTCCCTTCTATTCCTAGTTTGTTGAGTGGTTTTTTTTGTAATGAAAACGTCTTGGATTTTGTCAAATGCTTTTTCTTTGTCTATTGAAGTGATTATGGGGTTCTTGTTCTTTATTAATATGATGTATTACATTGATTGATTTTCATACATTGATACCATCTAGCATACGTGGGATAAATATCACTTGGTCATAGTGTAAAATCCTTTTAATATTTGGATTTGGTTTCCCAGTGTTTTGGAGAGTATTTATGTATCTATAATCATAATGGATATTGGTCTATAGTTTCTTTTCTTGTAACGTCTTTGGTTTCGGTATGAGGGTAATACTGCCCATGTGGAATGAGTTGTTAAGTATTCCCTCTTTTCTATTTTTTGGAAGAGTTTGCAACAGCTTGGTGTTACTGCTTCCTTAAACACTTAGCAGAATTCATGAGCAAAGTCATCTGGTCACGGGACTTACATTGTGGGAAGTTTTTTGTCTTTACTTATATTTAGATTTTCTATTTCTGCTTGAGACAGTTTCAGTACTTGTATCTTTCTGGGAATTTACCCATGTCATCTAGGTTATCCAATTTGTTGGCATATAACTGTTCATATTATTCCCTTCTAATCCTTGTTATTTTCATAGGGTCAGTAGTAATGTCCTCACATTCATTACTCACTTTAGTAATTTGAGTCTTCTCTTTTTTTCTTGCTCAATCTAGATAAAGGTTGGTCAATTTTGTTGATCTTTACAAAGACCCAGCTTTTGGTTTCACTGATATTTCTCTATTGTTTTTCTATTTTCCATTTCATTAATTTCCACTCTAATCTTTGTCATTTCCTCCCTTCTGCTTGCTTTGTGTTTACTTAGTTCTTCTTTTCCTAATTTCTTAAGGTAGAAAATTAGGTTATTTATTTGAGATCATTCTTTTTTAATACAGGCATTTATACCTATAAAATTCTCTGTAAGCACTGCCTGAGCTGCATTCCAGAAGTTTTGTCTATTTCTCCCTTCAATCCAGTCAGCTTTTGTTTCATGATTTTTGGGAGTCTGTTGTTACATGCACATATATTCATAATTGTTCTATTTTCCTGATGAATTGACTCTTTTATCATTATAAAATATCCTTCTTTGTCTCTAGTACCAATGTTTGTAATAAAGTGTATTTTGTCTGATATTAGTATAGACACTCTAATGCTTTTAGCTTACATTTTCATGCTATCTTTTTTTTTTTTTACTTTCAGCCAATTTGTGTCTTTGGATCTAAAGTGTGCCTCTTGAAATAAAAGCAAAAATAAACAAATGGGACCTAATTAAACTTAAAAGCTTTTGCACAATAAAGGAAACGATAAACAAAACAAAAAGACAACCTACTGAATGGGAGAAAATATTTGCAAAGGATATGATCGATAAGCAAAATATATAAGCAGCTCATACAACTCAACATCAAAAAAAAAAAAAAAAAAAAAACCCGAATAAAAAATGGGCAGAAGACCTGAATAGACATTCTTCGAAAGAAGACATACAGATGGCCAACAGGCACATGAAAAGAGGCTCATCATCGTTCATCATCAGAGAAATGCAAGTTACAACTACAATGAGATATCAGCTCACATCTGTCAAAATGGCTATCATCAAAAAGACCACAAATTACAAATGTTGGCAAGGATGTGGAGAAAAGGGAACCCTCCTGCACTGTCGGTGGGAATGTAAATTGGTGCATCCACACTGGAAAACAGTAAGGAGATTTCTCAAAAAACTAAAAACAGAACTACCATATGTCCCAGCAAAACCACTCCTGGGTATTTTTCCAAAAAAAAAACAAATATAATAATTCAAAAAGATACATGCACCCCAATGTTCATAGCAGTGAGCGTCCATCAAGAGATGAATGAATAGGTGTGTTCCTTCCCCATAAATACAGCCCATCCTGAACTCTCCACAGACTGGCCTGTAACTTGCAACACTGAGCCTTCCAGAATTGCAGTTCCTCTGCTATTCCCCAGTAAACTCAAGTTCAGAAACCCCATTAAGGCTCTGGCCTAGAGTTTCCTCTTGCTCCTGTCTTTGCCACCTGACCAAAACCTGGACCTTCCTCTGTGGCCCTGCATCGCATGCAGTGACTCCCCTCTGGGATCTCTGTGTGGCTGACAGGGTCTTGCTATTCCGGCCGGGTGTCACGCATGAGCCTCTGATGTGGGAGAGCCAAGTTCAGGACACTGGACCACCAGAGACCTCCTGGCTCCAAGTAATATCAATCAGTGAGAGATCTCCCAGAGACCTCCATCTCAATGCTAAGACCCAGCTCCACTCAACGACCAGCAAACTCCAGTGCTGGACGCCCCATGCCAAACAACTAGCAAGAGAGGAACACAACCCCACCCACTAGCAGAGAGGCTGCCTAAAATCATAAGTTCACAGACACCCCAAAACACACCACCGGATGCAGTCCTGCCCACCAGAAAGACAAGATGCAGCCTCATCCACCAGAACACAGGCACCAGACACCTCCACCAGGAAGCCTACACAACACACTGAACAAACCTTACCCACCGGCGGCAGACACCAAAAACAATGGGAACTATGAACCTGCAGCCTGCGGAAAGGAGACCCCAAACACAGTAAGTTAAGCAAAATGAGAAGACAGAGAAACACACAGCAGATGAAAGAGCAAAGTACAAACCCACCACACCAAACAAATGAGGAAGACATAGGCAGTCTACCTGAAAAAGAATTCAGAGTAATGATAGTAAAGATGATCCAAAATCTTGGAAATAGAATGGAGAAAATACAAGAAACGTTTAACAAGGACCCAGAAGAACTAAAGAGCAAACAAACAATGGTGAACAACACAACAAATGAAATTAAAAGTTCTCTAGAAGGAATCGATAGCAGAATAACTGAGGCAGAAGAACGGAGAAGTGACCTGGAAGATAAAATACTGGAAATAACTACCGTAGAGCAGAATAAAGAAAAAAGATTGAAAAAAATTGAGGACAGTCTCAGAGAGATCTGGGACAACATTAAACGCACCAACATTCGAATTATAGGGGTCCCAGAAGAAGAAGAGAAAAAAAAGGGACTGAGAAAATATTTGAAGAGATTATAGTTGAAAACTTCCCTAAGATGGGAAAGGAAATAGTCAATCAAGTCCAGGAAGCACAGAGAGTCCCACACAGGATAAACCCAAGGAGGAACATGCCAAGACACATATAAATCAAACTATCAAAAATTAAATACAAAGAAAAAATTATTTAAAGCAGCAAGGGAAAAGTAACAAATAACATACAAGGGAATCCCCATAAGGTTAACAGCTGATCTTTCAGCAGAAATTCTGCAAGCCAAAAGGGAGTGGCAGGACATATTTAAAGCGATGAAAGGGAAATACCTACAGCCAAGATTACTCTACCCAGCGAGGATCTCATTCAGATTCCACAGAGATATTAAAACCTTTACAGACAAGGAAAGCTAAGAGAATTCAGCACCACCACACCAGCTTTACAACAAATGCTAAAGGAACTTCTCTAGGCAGGAAACACAAGAGAAGGAAAAGACCAACAATAACAAACCCAAAACAATTAAGAAAATCGTAATAGGAACATACATACTGAGAATTACCTTAAATGTAAATGGATTCAATGCTCCAACCAAAAGACATAGACTGGCTGAATGGATACAAAAACAAGACCTCTATATATGCTGTCTACAAGAGATGCACTTCAGACCTAGGGACACATACAGACCGAAAATGAGGGGATGGAAAAAGATATTCCATGGAAATGGAAATCAAAAGAAACTTGGAGTAGCAATACTCATATCAGACAAAATAGACTTCAAAATAAAGAATGTTATAAGAGAAAAGGAAGGACACTACATAATGATCAAGGGACCAATCCAAGAAGAAGATATAGCAATTGTAAATATTTACGCACCCAACATAGGAGCACCTCAATACATAAGGCAAATGCTAACAGCCATAAAAGGGGAAATCAACAGTAACACAATCACAGTAGGGGACTTTAACACCCCACTTTCACCAATGGACAGATCAACCAAAATGAAAATAAATAAGGAAACACAAGCTTTAAGTGACACAGTAAACAAGAGGGACTTAATTGATATTTATAGGACAATCCATCCACAAACAACAGAGTAGACTTTCTTCTCAAGTGCTCATGGAACATTCTCCAGGATAGATCATACCTTGGGTCACAAATCAAGCCTTGGTAAATTTAAGAAAATGGAAATCCTATCAAGTATCTTTTCGGACCACAATGCTATGAGACTAGATATCAATTACAGGAAAAAATCTGGAAAAAATGCAAACACATGGAGGCTAAACAATACACTGCTAAATAACCAAGGATCAGAAATAAATGAAAGAGAAATGAAGGAAACAATAGCAAAGATCAATGAAACTAAAAGATGGTTCTTTGAGAAGATAAACAAAATTGATCAACAATTAGCCAGACTCATCAAGAAAAACAGGGAGGGATTCCCTGATGGCGCAGTGGTTGACAGTCACCTGCCGATGCAGGGGACAGGGGTTCATGCCCCGGTCCGGGAAGATCCCACATGCCGCGGAGTGGCTAGGCCCGTGAGCCATGGCCTCTGAGCCTGCGCGTCTGGAGCCTGTGCTCCGCAACTGGAGAGGCCACAACAGTAAGAGGCCCACGTACCACAAAAAAAAAAAAAAAAACCAAAAAACAAAACAGGGAGAAGACTCAAGTCAACAGAATTAGAAATGAAAAAGGAGAAGTAACAACTGACACTGCAAAAATACAAAGGATCGTGAGAGCTTACTACAAGTAACTATATGCCAATAAAATGGACAACTTGGAAGAAGTGGACAAATTCTTAGAAAAGCACAATCTTCCGAGACTGAACTAGGAAGAAACAGAAAATATAAACAGACCAATCACAAGCACTGAAGTTGAAACTGTGATTAAAAATCTTCCAATAAACAAAATCCCAGGACCAGATGGCTTCACAGGCGAATTCTATCAAACATTTAGAGAAGAGCTCACACCTATCCTTCTCAAACTCTTCCAAAA
>NC_041234.1:1518618-1519864 GCF_002837175.3 Physeter macrocephalus | reverse complement strand
ATCCCAGGGATGCAAGGATTCTTCAATATACGCAAATCAGTCAATGTGATACACCATATTAACAAATTGAAGGATAAAAACCATATGATCATCTCAATAGATGCAGAAAAAGCTTTTGAAAAAATTCAACACCCATTTATGATAAAAACTCTCCAGAAATTAGGCATAGAGGGAACTTACCTCAACATAATAAAGGCCATATATGACAAACCCACAGTCAACAAAATTCTCAATGGTGAGAAAATGAAACCATTTCCACTAAGATCAAAAACAAGACAAGGTTGCCCACTGTCACCATTATTATTCAACATAGTTTTGGAAGTTTTAGCCACAGCAATCAGAGAAGAAAAAGAAATAAAAGGAATCCAAATTGGAAAAGAAGAAGTAAAACTGTCACTGTTTACAGATGACATGATACTAGACATAGAGAATCTTAAAGATGCTACCAGAAAACTACTAGAGCTAATCAATGAATTTGGTAAAGTCGCAGGATACAAAATTAATGCACAGAAATCTCTTGCATTCCTGTACGCTAATGATGAAAAATCTGAAAGAGAAATTAAGGAAACACTCCCCTTCACCACTACAACATAAAGAATAAAATACCTAGGAATAAACCTACCTAAGGAGACAAAAGACCTGTATGCAGAAAACTATAAGGTACTGATGAAAGACATTAAAGACAATACAAACAGATGGAGAGATATACCATGTTCTTGGATTGGAAGAATCAACATTGTGAAAATGACTATACTACCCAAAGCAATCTACAGATTCAATGCAGTCCCTATCAAGCTACCAGTGGCATTTTTCACAGAACTAGAACAAAAAATTTCACAATTTGTATGGAAACACAAAAGACCCCGAATAGCCAAAGCAGTCTTGAGAAAGAAAAACGGAGCTGGAGGAATCAGGCTCCCTGATTTCAGACTATACTACAAAGCTACAGTAATGAAGACAGTAGGGTGCTGGCACAAAAAGAGAAATATACATCAGTGGAACAGGATAGAAAGCCCAGAGATAAACCCACGCACATATGGTCACCTTATCTTTGATAAAGGAGGCAAGAATATACAATGGAGAAAAGACAGCCTCAATAAGTGGTGCTGGGAAAACTGAACAGCTACATGTAAAAGAATGAAATTAGAACACTCCCTAACACCATATACAAAAATAAACTCAAAATGGATTAAAGACCTAAATGTAAGGTCAGACACTATAAAACTCTTAGAGGAAAACATAGACA
>NC_041234.1:1515884-1518245 GCF_002837175.3 Physeter macrocephalus | reverse complement strand
AGAGAAATGCAAATCAAAACTACAATGAGGTATCACCTCACACTGCTCAGAATGGCCATCATCAAAAAAATCTACAAACAATAAATGCTGGAGAGGGTGTGGAGAAAAGGGAACCCTCTTGCACTGTTGGTGGGAATGTAAATTGATACAACCACTATGGAGAGCAGTATGGAGGTTCCTTAAAAAACTAAAAAATAGAACTACCATACGACCCAGCAATCCCACTACTGGGCATGTACCCTGAGAAAACCAAAATTCAAAAAGTATCATGTACCACAATGTTCATTGCAGCACCTTTTACAATAGCCAGGACATGGAAGCAACCGAAGTGTCCACCGACAGATGAATGGATAAAGAAGATGCGGCACATATATACAAGGGAATATTACTCTGCCATAAAAGAAGGAAAAAAAAACAAAATATCGTTCTGAGGACCCTATGGGCAGGACAGGAATAAAGATGCAGACATAGAGAATGGACTTGAGGACACGGGGAGGGGGAAGGGTAAGCTGGGACAAAGTGAGAGAGTGGCATGGACATATATACACTACCAAATGTAAAACAGATAGCTAGTGGGAAGCAGCCTCATAGCACAGGGAGATCAGCTTGGTGCTTTGTGACCACCTAGAGGGGTGGGATAGTGAGGCGTGGAGGGAGACACAAGAGGGAGGAGTTATGGGGATATATGTATATGTATAGCTGATTCACTTTGTTATACAGCAGAAACTAACACACCATTGTAAAGCAATTATACTCCAATAAAGACGTTAAAAAATTTTTTTTAAGTTTAAAAAGAAGAAGAGATGAATGAATAAAGAAGACGTGGTATACATATATATACAATGGAATACTACTCAGCTATAAAAAAAGAATGTAATTTTGCCATTTGCAACAACATGGATGGGCTTGGAGGATATTATGCTAAGTGAAATAAGTCAGACAGAGAAAGACAAATACTATATAATATCACTTATATATGAAACCAAAAAAATAAAATGAACTAGTGAACTTAATAAAAAAGAGGCAGACTCACATATATAGAGAACAAATAGTGGTTACCAGTGGGGAGAGGGAAGAGGGGAGGGACAAGATAGGGGTAGGGGATTAATAGGTGTAAACTACTAAGGAGTATAAGATAAATAAGTAACGAAGATATATTATACAGCACAGGGAATATAGCCAATATTTTATAATAACTATAAATGGAATATACCCTCTAAAAATTGTGAACCACTATGTTGTACACCTGAAACTTAAATAATATTGTAAATGAACTATACCTCAATAAAAATAGAAGAAATACATATGTGAAATGGAAAACCAAGCTTTGCAGATTGATAAGGTGACAGATGGCAATACCAGCTGTTAAATCAACTGAAAGTTGACTCAGATAAACATGACACACACACAAAAATATATTCTGCTCTATTCAAAGTCCTGTTGTCTCCACTAAATAGATGTGATCTTGCACAAGTCGCTAAAATTGGGAAAAGTAGTGATATCAATTACAGCAGCAGTAAAATTATTATCAGTTTACTAATAATATTAATGTTTAATAAAAATATTCGCCTCAAAAAGATGAAGTGTGCCTGTTGTAGACAGAATATCATGGATCATTTTTCAAATATCCACCTGGGCTTCCCTGGTGGCGCAGTGGTTGAGAATCCGCCTGCTGATGCAGGGGACACGGGTTCGTGCCCCGGTCTGGAAGATCCCACATGCCGTGGAGCGGCTGGGCCCGTGAGCCATGGCCGCTGAGCCTGCAGGTCCGGAGCCTGTGCTCCGCAGCGGGAGAGGCCACAACAGTGAGAGGCCCGCGTACTGCAAAAAAACGAAAACAAAAACAAAAAACAAAAAACAAATATCCATTCTGCCAATCTCTGCCTTTTGATTGTTTAATCCACTTATATTTTATAATATAGGATCTACATCTACCATTTTGTTATTTGTTTTCTAAATACATGAATTATGTCTTTTTTGCTCCTATATTCCTCCATTACTGCCTTCTCTTGTGTTAAATACATATATTTAATGTACCATTTTAATTCTCTTTTTATTTCTTTTATTATATTTTTTAGCTATTTTCTTAGCGACTGCCCTGGGGATTATAATTAACATCTTAACTTCCAATTGCCAAAGATAAAACAATTTGAACAACAAAATAACTAATGATAGCATTGGATTTTAACCCAATAAATAATATCCATGAGTCCATACTGAATTAAATAAATGATTGATTTGCATTTTGCTAATAATTAGTGATGTTGAGCATCCTTTCATGTGTTTGTTGGCAATCTATATGTCTTCTTTGGAGAAATGTCTATTTAGGTCTTCTGCCCATTTTTGGATTGGGTTGTTTGT
>NC_041234.1:1504648-1515797 GCF_002837175.3 Physeter macrocephalus | reverse complement strand
CTCCATACTGTTCTCCATAGTGGCTGTATCAATTTACATTATTCCCACCAGCAGTGCAAGAGGGTTCCCTTTTCTCCACACCCTCTCCAGCATTTATTGTTTCTAGAGTTTTTGATGATGGCCAATCTGACCGGTGTGAGATGATATCTCATTGTCGTTTTGATTTGCATTTCTCTAATGATTAATGATGTTGAGCATTCTTTCATGTGTTTGTTGGCGATCTGTATATCTTCTTTGGAGAAATGTCTATTTAGTTCTTCTGCCCATTTTTGGATTGGGTTGTTTGTTTTTTTGTTATTGAGCTGCAAGAGTTGCTTATAAATTTTGGATATTAATCCTTTGTCAGTTGCTTCATTTGCAACTATTTTCTCCCATTCTGAGGGTTGTCTTTTGGTCTTGTTTATGGTTTCCTTTGCTGTGCAAAAGCTTTTAAGTTTCATTAGGTCCCATTTGCTTATTTTTGTTTTCATTTTCATTACTCTAGGAGGTGGGTCAAAAAAGACCTTGCTGCGATTTATGTCAAGGAGTGTTCTATGTTTTCCTCTAAGAGTTTTATAGTGTCTGACCTTACATTTAGGTCTTTAATCCATTTTGAGTTTATTTTTGTATACGGTGTTAGGGAGTGTTCTAATTTCATTCTTTTACATGTAGCTGTCCAGTTTTCCCAGCACCACTTATTGAAGAGGCTGTCTTTTCTCCACTGTATATCCTTCCCTCCTTTATCAAAGATAAGGTGACCATATGTGTGTGGGTTTATCTCTGGGCTTTCTATCCTGTTCCATTGATCTATATTTCTGTTTTGGGGCCAGTACCATACTGTCTTGATTACTTTAGCTTTGTAGTATAGTCTGAAGTCCAGGAGCCTGATTCCTCCAGCTCCGTTTTTCTTTCTCAAGACTGCTTTGGCTATTCGGGGTCTTAACACAACATTGTAAAGCAACTATACTCCAATAAACGTTAATTTTAAATAATGAATAAAGGGAGAAAAAAATGATTGAATAATAAATGGGGATGAAGAAGCAAATATTCCATACAGAAGAATTTCAATTAATTTCATATGCAGAAAGAATGAGAGAAAGAGAAAATCACCCTTAGAACACCACAGCAATACCTGCTGCAGGCAAGATTCATTGATGTGTATGCATATGTCAAATTCATCCAATTGTACACTTTACATATGTGCAGTTTCTTGTATGTCAATTATACCTTAATATCACTGGAAAATGTATTACTCTAATGCATGTTATTCTCCAGTGAAAAGTTAATTTGGTGCTTCACTCAACTAGAGAAGGTAACCTTCTGTGGGCAGAGGAAGTGTTCCAATACCTATAGCTCAGGTACCAGAGCATATCCAGGCTCTGTTGGTGGTCTGCCCTTATGCCCACACCCTTACCACTTCCCACTTCCAACAGCCAGCAACTGCGTTTGCCTGATGGATTTCTCTAGCTTCTGAAGCCTAGTTTGCCTGCCATATGTCGGGCCAGAAGTGCCAGGAAATTAATGGCCCCAGAGGAACTGCCTTCAACCAGTGACTGCTAGGAACTGATTGGTGTGTAAGCTGCCTTCAACCAGCTTCCTGATCCCTTGGGTGGAGTAACTGAAACGTGTGTTCCACACCATGTTCCAGAGTTCCACAACAAGATGATGCTCTCCAATTGCCTACAGAAGTACCTGACTTGATAATGTATCCTTTATTGGCTGCCTTCCCATACTTGTCTCACTTCCTCACTTCCCTACTGGCATTTGCTTTACTTCCAAATAAACTACTTGCACTTGAATCCTTGTCTCAGGACTGGCTTCTGGGGGTACCCAAACTAAGACAAATATGTAGTGGGCACCTTCAGTGAATAACGAGCATCTCTTAGAAATCTTTCTAACATACGCCACTTGAATAGCAAAGCTACCAAGAACTTCAAGAGCCTAAAATTTGGCTCCTCCCTGTCACGTGCAGGATGCATGTGCAGAGGCATCCTGAGCAAGCGCAGTGAGGACCATGTTGCTTTGGAACATCCTGCTCACCAGTACAACAGGGATTGGGAAAACCGCATTAGGCAAAGAACTTCCATCAAGATCAGGACTGAAATATATTACTGTGGGTGATTTAGTTCGAGGAGTCTAATCACCGTATATCATGGAGTCTGGCAAGATGGCTTCTCCCAAGAGCATGCCGAAAGATACACAGATGATGGCACAAATCCTAAAGGATATGGGGATTACAGAATATGAGCCAAGAGTTATAAATCAGATGTTGGAGTTTGCCTTCCGATATGTAACCGCAATTCTATATGATGCAAAAATTTATTCAAGTCATGCTAAGAAAGGTACTGTTGATGCCAATGATGTGCGACTGGCAATCCAGTGTCGTGCTGACTAGTCATTTACCTCTCCTCCCCACAAGAGATTTTTTATTAGATATTGCAAGGCAAAGAAATGAAATCCCTTTGCCATTGATGAAGCTATATTCAGGCCCTAGACTGCCACCTGATAGATACTGTTTGACTGCTCCAAATTATAGATTTAAGTTAGTCTTTACCACAAAAAGTACCTACTTCTGCGGGAAGAATGACAGTTCCGCAGTTAAGTGTTGGTTCAGTTACTAGCAGACCAAGTACTCCCCCACTTGGCCCACCAACCCAACAAACCATGTCTGTGTCAACTAAAGTAGGGACTCCAGTGAACCTCAAAGGTTTATAGTACAGATGCCCACTTCACAATCTCCAGCTGTAAAAGCATCAATTCCTGCAACATCAGTAGTTCAGAATGTTCTAATTACTCCTTCATGAAATTAGGTTCAAAATCATTTTCATTACAACTAACATGGTGTCATCACAAATACTGCCAATGAATCATCAAACGCATCGAAAAGAAAATGTGAAGAAGATTATGACATGACTATGATAATTTGCAATCTAGCCTTGATGCATGTACTATGTATACTTGGTTTTGAATCCATTGCACTGAGATTAAACATGCGTGCTGGCTGTTTCCAAGTTGTGTTTTAAAAAAAGAGTATTTAATGAGTAAATATGGTTACCATATTTTTCATCTGAGATGTTGTGTTGGACTTTAGTAGGATTAGAAATGGTTTTTCGTCAGCCTTTAAGTGTAAAAAATAAGTTGTAATTCATCAGTTTGGGGAAAAAAAGAAAAAGAAAAAAGAACCTAAAATTTGTGGGGTTTTTAAAAAATTTATTTATTTTATTTATTTTTATTTTTGGCTGTGTTGGGTCTTCGTTGCTGCACGCGGGCTTGTCTCTAGCTGCGGCGAGCAGGGATCTACTCTTCATCGCAGTGCTCAGGCTTCTCATTGCGGTGGCTTCTCTTGGTGCGGAGCACGGGCTCTAGGCACGTGGGCTTCAGTAGTTGTGGCACACGGGCTCAGTAGTTGTGGCGCACGGGCTTAGCTGCTCCACGGCATGTGGGATCTCCCTGGACCAGGACTCGAACCTGTGCCCCCTGCATTGGCAGGCAGATTCTTAACTACTGCGCCACCAGGGAAGCCCCAAATTTGTGGGTTTTTTCAGCCTACAATATGTTTATAATTACTGTCTATAAAACCAGTGTGATTAAAAATAAGCAATAATATATGCAACTGACTTAGAGTTGATTTGCTCCTCACCATTTCTGACGGAGAACTCAGGCAATGTTGGCCATCACTCAGTTTATTCTCAGCCTAGCAGTATATATTTGTCTATTTGTCAGTAACTCTTCACCCCCGGAGTTTTTGTTTTTGTGATCCCTCACTCATTTGTTTTCATAAGATACCTGAGAAGAAAAGACGAAAGCAAGCTCATTGCACAAAACTGCAGCTTTTTAAGGCGATTACTTATCCTAATGAGAGGGGGTGCTGAGCTCAAGGCTTGAACACAGTGGTTTTGACAGTGAACAATTTGCATCACGCATTAACGTGACAATTAGAAGCCTTGAGAAATCTAGATACTGGAAATGAAATGGTTCTGGAAATAGCAGCGGCTGACATGGTTACTTAACACCCCTGAGGGGAGAATGTTGGTAACTGTGATAGACTGCAAAAATTGCCCCGATTCTTTACCCTTCCCTGTATCAATATTCTCTTTGCAAAGTAACTTTGCAGTGTTCTGCTGTGCCTTGGGGCTCAGCCATGTGGCTTACTTTAGGACAACCAGATAGAGATGAATAAGACACAAGCAGAGGCTTGAAAAGAGCTTCCATGATTGGACTGGCTCGCTCCTGCCTTCTGCCAGCACCGTGAGAACGTGCGCAGGATGGCCTTCTGGTAGATAAGAGACGTGTGGAGCAGAGCCGAGTAACCTCACTCATTTTAGCCAAGGCCATCATGGACCAGCTGACAGTCAGCTAATCGCCAGATAATGTGAGCGAGCCCAGGCAAGACCAGAGATACTGCCCAGCTGAGCCCAGCTTAAATCACCAACCCTCAGACACATTAAATTTTTAGTTAATATTTTAAGCCAGTGAGTTTCACAGTGATTTGTTACACAGCATTTTGATGGAGATAGATAATTAATACAGTAAGGACGGAGACTGAGGAGTATATCCTTTCTTGGGCAATAAACCTCAAAATTCACATAAAATGGATAAATTCAGCATGTCATCTGAATACTCATAAATACCTAGGTAAGTGATGGATGGATGCTAAAACACCCAGATCAGCGGGTGCAAACTGGTGGCCCACCATCCATATCCAATCTAGAGATGCGATCCTATGCCATGATGAAACCACGATTTCTTGTCTTCTTTTAAGCCAGCAAGAATAATTGAGTCTATATTAGAGAGCTTACCTCCATTCGTTTAAACTTCTTTCACTGCTACGAATAGGATGTGAAAGCCAAAGCTAAAACCTGGGATCAGGAAAACTTGACTCTGTGTATCAGACAGGGTTCAGTCAGAGAAACAGAACCGTGCGGAGTGACGTAGAGTAGGAATTTATCATGGGGTTTCGACCTTGAGCAATTATGGGAAGAGGGGAAACGGTCTCGGTTTGGTTGCTTCTTCTGTGTCTGGTACAGAGCCTGGGGTCAGCTAGGCATGAGGTAGGAGAGAATAGGGGCCACTGGAACTGGCGAGGAACAAACTGGAACTTACACTGATCTCCAAGCCTCCGGCCGCGCTGCTTTGGGTGATGAGCAGGAGAAGCTGGTGCTCTTGCCATGAAGCCACACTGACACCTGACCCAGGATTTGGAGAAGCTGAGGAAAGAGATCCCGCGGTAACTGAATTGTGAGCCTGACTGCTGCTCTGGAAACAAGAGCAGGAGATCCAGGAAAATGTGCACTCACTGTTAAGAGGGCCTGACCCATGCTGAGCTTCTGAAAGCAAACATGGCGACTGCTTCACTTCCCCTTTGCAAACCTCCTGCAAATGTCTCCTGTGACCAACTCTAACTAGAAACATACAAGGAAGGGAACTCTGAGAAATGTAGTACCAGCTTTTAGCTAAGTCGACACATCACAAAGCCACCACATCTTGACACTTATTTGAACAAGTGAAAACTTGGCTGGAAATCAGGAGGCCAGCTATTATATCCTAAGCTTTCAATTTCTGGATAGAAACTAGAGAGACAAGAGCCATCCAGTTCACACTGTGTGTCTCAGGAAGCTTTTGACTGCAAGTGAGTCAAACTGGCTTAAACGTAGGGAGACTTCTTGTCTCACATGAGAAGTTCAAAGGTAGAGTGGTTTCAGAGAAGGCCAATTAATGGCTCAGTGATTCCATCAGCATCCTTCACATCTTCTTGTTCACTATCCTTAGCATGTTGGGTTTGTCCTCAGGTTTGTCTCTCATGGTCGCAAGGTGTCTGAAGCAGTTACAACCATCACACCCTCACACATTAACATTCAAAAGTGTCTGTTTTTGACTTGTGAGGAAACCTTTCCAAGAAGTCTCCCTAGCAGACCTGTCTTGACATCCCATTGGACAGACTGGCCATATGTCCACCCTAAACCAATCACCGGCAAGGGGAATGGGATTATAAAAAGTTCGCTTCTTAGACGATGATTATCTCCATGCCACTTTTTCTCTCATTTTGGTATCTGCTTATGACATATGCTTCAAAGTACAATTATTAGGTCAAAAGGTATGACAGTGCTTTTTTATTTTAAAAATGTAAAGCTAAACCAGCCCTGTTATTGACTTCATTCTTCCTCCCTGAGTTCATTATTGGAGTGTTTATATACTGAGCCAACCAGTGTCTCAATGGTTTAGCCTCCCGTGAATCACATGGCTACCCGTTACCTGAACCAAACTGGGTTTCCATCAGCAAAGAACAACAGGAGAGACGGGCGGGCAGTGGCTTTTTGTGCGTCTATCCATTCACCCGGCATTTACTTTGCACCTGCAACTGTATCAGGGGCACCAGATATGAACGCCCCACAAACAACATACAGGGAAGGGGGAAGAATCTCTTCTTGGCCCAGAGAAATAAAATGTGAGCATCATGTGAGCTCTGGAGGGAAGCTTTAAAATAGGCAAATGAAATGGCCAACAAACCCGTAAAAAAGATGCTCAATATAATTAGCTATTAGGGAGATGCAAATCAAAACCACAATGAGGTACCACTTTATATGCACTAGGCTTTCCCAAAAAACAGGGTAAATAAGTGTCGGTAAGGTTGTGGAAAAACTGAAAACCTCAGACACTGCCGGAGGGAATGAAAATGGTACAGTTGCTGTGGAAAACCGTTTGGCGGGCCCTCAAAAAGTGAAACAGAATTATCATGACCTAGCAACTCTACTCCCAAGCATGTACCCGCCTGCCACCAGGTACAAATGCTTGTCCACACAAAAACTCATTCACAAATAATTCATATCAGCAGTATTGAGAATATGCAAAATATGGAAACAACCCAAATGCCCATCAATGAATGACTAGATAAACAAATTGCGGTCTACTGGGTATACAATGGAATGTTACTCAGCCATAAAAAAGAATAAAGTCCTGATACATGCTACAGTACAGATGAACCTTGAAAACATTGTGCTAAGTGAAAGAAAGGTCACATACTGTATGATTCCATCTACATGAAATGTCCAGAATAGGCAAATCCACGGAGGCAGAAAGCAGCTTAGTGGTTGCCTGGGGTTGGGGGAGGGGGAATGGGCTATGACTGCTCAATTAAACCCCATTTAAACTACGGGGTTTTCTTTTGGGGTGACGAGAATGTTTTGTAACTAGATAAAGGTGGTGGTTGGAGAACATTGTGAATGTACTGCCACTGAATTCTTCACTTTAAAACGGTGAACTTTATGTCAATTTTTTAAAATCTAAAAAGTAATAGACACATGAGAGAAAATAGCTTTTCCCACCTTATTGTTAAGAATAAAGTGGTTGGGACTGGTAAAGCCACCCTGTGGTCGGGAAGAGACAAGTCTGAGGAATTACAGCCTTCTAAAGACGGCAGAGCAAAAAGATGGAAGGAACCTGAGTTCTGGATAGGTTGTCAAGCCATTTAATTGATCTGCCACAAAACCAGTCTTGCTTGGGACTTTTTATTTTGTAAGATAATAAATTCCACTATTAAGACGTCCTAGGGGTGGGATATTTGCCAAATGCTTTCATTTTTTTCTCTTTTATTTATATTTGCTGCCTAGAAGCTGGCAGGCTTCTCGAAATTTCCCTGAATGATTCCAGATACTCCCATAATCATTTTCCGGCAACTCAGCTTTTGAAAACACTCCTTTTCTATTTACCTGCAGAAACCAGACATGTACCATTCCTGCTGTTATAAAAGTCAAGCCCTGTGAACGTAACCACTTACAGAACCTAACCATTGCAGCCCTCCCAGAAACAGAGACCAAGGTAGGACAGAACACAGGTGCATCACGTCCAGATCCTATCTGCAGTCCACAGGCACTTGAGATTCCCCAATCAGGAGGAACCTGACCTTCAACAGAATGGATCTCTCTCTTTTTAGTCCCAATCTCACGTCAATTAATTTCGGTGTTTCCGTATACGCTGTGGGGGCCTCCTCCCAGTCCCACCACTATACGTGTACACGCATGCACAGGTGCACAGCTCCTCATACCGTGCTCCTGGAGAAATGGTTTTTACCTGAAAAATCACTCAGAAATCAAAATGCCACAAATCCCTCAACGTAGTACTACCTCAGCTTCCCCCAGCCCTCCCAAGAAAACCACCTTGGGTGGAAGTGGAAAAGAGGTAGGAGGCAGCTTTCCACTTCCTGCCTCTGCCCCACACTGGAGCCATGAAGAAGGTAGTGATCCCCTGGGATACTGGAGATACGGCTGTGGGGGGGCGGGTCCCATGTCGGCAGCCACATCTGCCATCAGCAGGAGCCATGGCAGGGTCTCTTTTGTACTCTCCAAGATGTTTTGTATGAAGAACTCAACTGATGTCTGTTGACTTAAGTTTTGTGTCAGTATCACAGTTGTCACAAATCCCAACCGTGACTTATGTGATGCTGTACAGCTGACAAAATGCTTCCCCGTGCATCATGTTATTTAAGTGGGGCTACAGCTCCTTAAGGTGGGTCTTCTCGTCTCCACTTTATGATCAGAAGCCAAGGAGAAGTTAGGAGAAGTGAATGTCACACAGCCACAGCCTGGAAGTGCTCATCGAACCTCCGGCCCAGGCCTTCTGGTCCCAGATCTCTTGTTCTTTCTCTTTCTGTTCTGTGCTGTGGACATCTGGGGCCCAGGAGCCAGTACTTGGCCCTAGGATCCTCCTCTGGAAGATGTGGGAGTCTCCAGGGACTCCTAACTCCCACCCCACACAGTCCAGCTATCTGATGCTCACTTTCCTAACGTCATTGTTACAGCATCTATTTATAACTGTGCTAAGAAATGCTGCTTTCATGGCCAGGCTCACGAACTGGGGAGTAAATAATAACCCTGCAGGACTGATGTAGATAGGAACAGAATCTCCTCTAGAAACCCACTAGAAGAACCCATTGTACCTCTATGACCTTTTTTTAAACTTTTCAAGACAGTCTCATAAAAACTATGAATGCCGGGAGAGGTCAGAAAGGGCTTTTTTTTTTTTTTTTTTTTTTTTTTTTGCGGTACGCGGGCCTCTCACTGCTGTGGCCTCTCCTGCTGCGGAACACTGGCTCCGGACGCGCAGGCTCAGCGGCCATGAAAGGGCTTTTTATGTTTTGGCCTCTCCCCTATCCCTTCCTACTCCAAACCCAGGAAATTCTTGGTAGAATAAGGACTTTGTATTAGTGTCCTATCACTGCTGTAACAAATTCTGACAAAGTTAGTGTTTTCGAACAACATAAATTTATTATATTACACTTCTGGGGATCAGATATCTGGGTACAGCATGGCTCAAGTGAGTCTTCTGCTTAGAGTTTCTCAAAAACAAAATCAAGGTGTTGGCAGGGCTGTATTCCTTTCTGGAGGCTCTGGGGGTAAATCTGCTTCCATGCACACTCAAGGTGTTGGCAGAATCAGTTCCTTGTGACTACAGGGCTGATGTCCTTGTTTCCTTGCTGGCTGGCAGCTAGAAGGCTCTCTCAATTTCTTTGGCCGCCTGCATTCCTCATCACGTTGCTCCTTCCACCTGCAGGTCCTTCTCATGCTTCACATCTCTCTGTCCTCCTCTTCTGCTGCATCTCTTCTGCCTTCCTCTTCTGCATTTAAGAGCTTATGTGACCATATTGGGCCTGCTGGATAATTCCCCTACTTTGAAGTTAGCTGATTAGCAACCATAATTACAACGGCAAAGTCCCCTTTACCAGGTAACATAACTACAGGAGTACTACCAGAGGGCTAGGATCCTTGGGGCCAAAATTCTGCTTAGCACAATCCACCCTCTGGTGGCCCCCATGACTCCCATCCATTCCACGTGCACGCATTCCTCATGGCCTCCCAGTCCAGATTTCTACTAAGTTTCTCTATGGAATTTAGGCTTCCTCTAAGTTGATTTAGGCTTTCTCTGTAATTGTCCTTAATCCTTCTGAGCCCCCACCAGCATCCTTTAATATCTGCGTTTCTACTAACAGTCTGTTCAAGGAAATCTAGGCTTTTCTCTATCATGCTGCCATGTCCTAAGTAAGTTACTTCACTTCTCAGGGTTAAAAACTTCCTCATCTGCATATAATTCTAGTTTTAAATTTTAGGAGAGAGAATACTCCACAGAATGACCTTAATCATCTTCTGATTGGCTTTGGATTTCAGCCATTACCAGGCTCCACAAGAAGAATGTCATCAAATGACCCAGTGGTCACATTTTGGCCAGTTTGAAGAAGGGGGGAGCAGTTTGGCCAAGCTGTTTGCCTATCTTGAAACCAGGGCTTTGGGGCTCTGAGATGATCTCTGAGATAGGAGCTCCTGTGTCTTCTACTTCCTAACACTGGACACAATGCCAAGGCCTGACAACCACCAACTGTCAATTTTTAATTTAACAAACACATGTCTAATGCTTACTAGGCACTATTCTAAGTGCTTTATATTTATATTAACATATAGGCACTATTATTGGTAACTTATGGATGAGGAAGTGAGGCACAGAGAAGCAAGTAACTTACTTAAGATCACACGGTTATTAAGAGACAGAGCCAGACATGAAAAGATGCTCAACACTGCTAATTATCAGAGAAATGCAAATCAAAACTACAATGAGGGCTTCCGTGGTGGCACAGTGGTTAAGAATCCACCTGCCAATGCAGAGGACTTGGATTCGAGCCCTGGTACAGGAAGATCCTACATGCCGCAGAGCCACTAACCGAGGGCACCACACTACTGAGCCTGTGCTCCAGAGCCCACGAGCCACAACTATTGAGCCCAAAGTGCTGCAACTGCTGAAGCCTCGCACATAGAGCCCGTGCTCCACAACAACAGAGCCACTGCAATGAGAAGCCTGAGCACCGCAATGAAGAGTAGCCACCGCTCGCCACAACTAGAGAAAGCCCGCGCGCAGCAACGAAGACCCAGCGCAGCCAAAAATAAATAAATAAATAAATAAATATTTAAAAAAAAAACTACAATGAGGTACCGCCTCACACCAGTCAGAATGGCCATCATTAAAAAGTCTACAAGGGCTTCCCTGGTGGCGCAGTGGTTGAGAGTCCGCCTGCCGATGCAGGGGACACGGGTTTGTGCCCCGGTCCGGGAAGATCCCACATGCCGCGGAGCGGCTGGGCCCGTGAGCCGTGGCCGCTGAGCCTGCGCGTCCGGAGCCTGTGCTCCGC
>NC_041234.1:1485917-1504550 GCF_002837175.3 Physeter macrocephalus | reverse complement strand
CAAAAAAAAAAAAAAAAAAAAAAAAAAGTCTACAAATAACAAATGCTGGAGAGGGTGTGGAGAAAAAGGAACCCTCTTGCCCTGTTGGTGGGAACGTAAATTGGTGCAGCCACTGTGGAAAACAGTATGGAAGTTCCTCAGAAAACAAAAAATAGAACTACCATACAATCCAGCAATCCCACTCCTGGGCATATATCCAGACAAACTATAATTCAAAAAGATACACGCACCCCTATGTTCATAGCAGCACTATTCACAATAGCCAAGACATGGAAACAACCTAAATGTCCATTGACAGATGAATGGATAAAGAAGATGTGGTACGTACATACAATGGAATACTATTCAGCCATAAAAAGAATGAAATAATGCCATTTGCAGCAACATGGATGGACCTAGAGATTATCATACTAAGTGAAGCAAGTCAGAAGGAGAAAGACAAATACCATATGATATCACTTATATGTGGAATCTAAAATATGACACAAATGAACCTATCTATGAAACAGAAACAGGCTCACAGACATAGAGGACAGACTTGTGGTTGCCAAGGGGGAGGGTGTTGGGGTTGGAGGAGGGACGGAGTGGGAGGTTGGGGTTAGCAGATGGAAGCTTTTATATACGGAAGGGATAAACAACAAGGGCCTACCATATAGCACAGAGAACTATATTCAGTATCCTATGGTAGGGACTTCCCTGGTGGTGCAGTGGTTAAGAATCCACCTGCCAGTGCAGGGGACACAGGTTCAAGCCCTGGTCCAGGAAGATCCCACATGCCGCGGAGCAACTAAGCCCGTGCGCCACAACTACTGAGCCCGCAAGCCACAACTACTGAACCTGCAAGCCACAACTACTGAAGCCCGTGCGCCTAGAGCCCGTGCTCCACAACAAAAGAGAAGCCGCTGCAATGAGAAGCCCGCACACTGAAACGAAGAGCAGCCCACGCTCACCACAACTAGAGAAAGCCCGCACGCAGCAATGAAGACCCAATGCAGCCAAAAATAAATAAAATTTTAAAATAAAAGAAAAATTTAAAGAAAATATCCTATGATAAACCATAATGGAAAATAATATTTTTTTAAAAAGAATGCAAATGAATAAATAAAAGAGATGGAGCCAGGATTTGAGTCCAGGCAAACTCCCGATCTCATGCTTTTAACCACTATGCTATGCTGCCAGAATGCCATCCTTCAGGCTACCTCTTCTTATTCATTCTAACAGTGGAATCAGAAGAGGTGACAGTAGGAAATTATCCTCCCACCCGATGCCACTGCCTCCAACTGGACCATCAGAGAATTAAGAAAGAGTGGCGCTTGGGAGAAGAATAAAAGGAGGAGGCTGAAATCAGAGTTAGGGAAGGAGGTCGAAAGTAAGGAAGTTGGACATTAATGAGCTCAAAATGTTAAAAGTTTAAGCTCTATTTCTCCACGTCTTCTGCCTCACTGCAGCTTGAAGCTGACTTCCAGGGATGCTGAGAAAATTTAGAGTTAGAGAGCAGAGTGAAAAACGGATCAGCTGTGGACTTCACAGAGCCCAGCAGGCTGAACACAATTAAAAATACTTGATCAAACTTATGGCTACCAAAGGGAAGGGGAAGGAGGGATAAATTGGAAGTTTGAGAATAACAGATACACATTACTATACATAAAATAGATAAACAACAAGATCCTACTGTATAGCACAGGGAACTATGTTCAATACCTTGTAATAACCTATAATGGAAAAGAATCTGAAACAGAAAAAAATATATATATATGTATACATATATATATATCTGAATCACTCTGCTGTACACCTGAAACTAACACAACATTGTAAGTCAACTATACTTCAATTTTTTTTAAAACTTGATCAAATCATATTTTAAATATTTTTTTTAATTATTGTGTCTATCAGAGGGAGGGAAGTGCTACTTGGAAGCTAAATTCATTATCAGCCATTCTGCCATCAAGGGAAAAATTCTTATTATTGAGAAATAGATCTCTACATTGTTTCTTCCCCTTACAGAGGCTGGCAAGGAAAGAATGAGAAAATACGGAAATGTGAAAGCTTCTATCATTCTCCTATGCCGCTAAAGGTGAGGTTGCAAACTGGCCACCCAGGGGCCGAGCTGGCTCGCAGACATGTTTTGTTTGGCCTGCAGAATGTTAGCCTGCACCGTGGGGTTTTTTTCCCCCCTCAGTGTTTTAAATTGGAAATAGTGGCCAACATATAAAAAAAAATAGGCAAGAATCCTTTGACAGAGGTATTGCAAATAAGTTCTAATGTTCTACAGTGTGCCAAAACTGTCTTAGTTGTGAATTTTGATAAACAGAACTTCCTAATTTCAATGAAATCCAATTTATCAGTCTTTTCCTTTATGGTGACTGCTTTGTATGCCCTGTTTAAAAAAAAACTTTATGAAATTCATGAAGATATTATCGTATGCTTTCTTCTAGCAGCTTTATTGTTTTACCTTTCACATTTAGATCTAAGACCCATACTGAAATAATCTGGGGGCATGGTAGGGCTCCAGGTTCATTTTTTGCCATGTGGATATCCAATTGCCCCAGAGCCACTTATTGAAAAGACCATTTCCCCACCACCCCCTACTGGATTATGATGGTGTCTTTATTGTAAATCAAGGGATCATATATGTGTGGATGTTTCTGGCCTCTCTATTCCGTACCATTGCTCTATTTGTCTAACATGTGCAAAAATGCCACATTCTCAATTACTGTGACTTTCTAGTAAGTCTTGAAATCTAGTACTGTAAGTCTTCCAATGTGTTCTTCTTCAAGATTATCTTGACTACTCACTGGGATGGACACCTAACATTGGTGTATGTATGTATGTATCAATGTTAAGCCTCAATGAAAAATAACACAAAAGGGACTTTCTGGGGGTTAAGGGAGATGAGATATTGAGCCTCTCTCAAGGAATCAGAAATCTAGCAACACAGAAAGCCTGTATGGCAGTAGTCTAGAGCTGCCTTTCTAGACACGGTGTACAAGCTCCCATCTGTGACAGGCCCCACCTACCCCTCCCCACCAATGAGGCAGATGGGCCAGTGCCATCTCTCATCTTGCTCTGGACTTGCTTCACTCATTTACCTTTGCTGCTTGGATTCTGGGTGTATTTGAACGAATGAACTAGTTCAGCAGAGCCTGTTGCCGTAGCTCTGGCCATGTGAAGAGGCGTTCCTGGTGATGGTGAGAAGGCTGCATAGCTCTGGATGATTGAGGGAGATGGAAGGACGGTCGAGGGGCTCCTCCAGAGCAGGTTTCTCAATATGGACACTACTGACACTGCGGACCAGATCATTCTTGGTGGTGGGGCTGTCCTGGGCACTGAAGGATGTTCGGCAGCATCCCTGGATCCCACTAGAT
Organism: Physeter macrocephalus; assembly: GCF_002837175.3. Lineage (NCBI taxonomy): Eukaryota > Metazoa > Chordata > Mammalia > Artiodactyla > Physeteridae > Physeter > Physeter macrocephalus. The sequence goes on along the minus strand of NC_041234.1, from coordinate 1,501,182 downwards.
GCTCTCCCAAGTTGTGACAACCAAAAACGTTTCTGACGTTGCCAAACGTTCCCTGGGACCAGAGGCAGAATCGCCCCAGAGCAGAAACAGGAAGAAGGAAGGGAGATGTGCAGGGGGCACGGGCCCTGGGTTAGGGGCACAGGCAGGACCCCCGCCGTGCCCGCCTACCCACCTGCCCTCAACGGGCAGAACAAGAGGTCTACAAAGAGGGAGAGGAAGACTGACAGAGAAAGAGTGGATGGTGCCACGGGGAGCTGTGAGCAGGACGGCGGCTTCACAAACTCCAAGGGGCATCTCCTGTGTAAAATATAAGAACAATGTCCCCTAGAGTTGTACAATGTGTGGCCCTAGATATAAACTATTTCAAAGCTCCCATCTCTCTAAATAGTCTATAAATTCTGCCCCTTTCCCATTCCGAGCGACTAGGATAAAAACATCAGCTCCTCCACCGTTACCTCAGCCTCTCAGAATCTCCAGAAAGATAAAGATGCAGGCTCTGAGCACACGTGGGTTGAGGTTCAAGCCAATTTCATTTGCATTTCAAAGGTCCTGCACCACAATTCTCTGTATCTGTCTTTAATTTGCTTTGCTGTCCCTTTATTTCATGCCCCAAGCATTATCTTTCCTCCCCTTGGCTTTCCTTCAGCCTCATAGCTTAGCTTTGATGAAGTCTAATGCAGGGGTGGAGGCCTGTACCCTGTTCCCCAGTGATGTACCAAGGATGGGAGTGGTCCACGCAGGTACGAGAATAAGGGGTACATTTTCGGTAGAAACTTTAAAAACATTAATAAATTGGACTAAAAGTCAGTCTGCTTTTATTAATCGGCATGCACCAGCACTTCCAAAATTGTTTAGACATTTGTCAGTGATAAAACACCCCTCCCCCCGCCCCCGATTCTCTCGGTCTATGTTCTAAATGATTACTGTCGTTATTCTTTTTTAATATACATATTTATATTTATATATCATAAGCATAAGCAACATCAGCAGAGAACATAAATATTTTACACACACACACACACACACACACACACACACACACGCACAATATTTATGTCCTCTGCTGATGGTGCTTTTGCTTACAATGCTACAGGATACTCACAGGTGAACCTTAAAAATTTTATACAGCTTCTGTGCCAATTCCTTTTTCCGGCCAAATCTGCTAAGAGGATTTCAGGGCAAATAAAGGAATGTATATCTGGGTTACAATCTTATTCTCAAAGATACTTTTTATTCAGTGTTTGAAAGAAAAATGCAGGGAGGGGAAAACCACTCCAATACCTGCAAACACTAAAGCTGGCTCTTCAAGAACACCTTATATTTACAAAACAATACGGCAGGGCTCTCTGAAGTTGCGTTTTGCCATTGAGATGCTATATTTGGAGCATTTCCCCCCCAGGCTCAGGGATTTTTCAAAATTGTTAAATAAACTCAACTGAGAATTCTTATTCAAATGGAATTGGATATTTCAGCTTCATTGCCAAACTCTTCATTTCTGTAGTTTGATAAGCCTTCTTGCCAAAAAAAAGGGGGAGAGGGGGACCTTGCACCTCTCGGTCACCTCAGAGCCCCTGATATCTCCCCCAGCCCCCAAAGAAAGAGTTGAGGATGGATAAAGTCTCATGTCATCCGGTAGGACTCCTGCCTACCAGGGTTTAGGCTTTGGGTTCTGGGCTTTGGCCCTTTGTCCAAACACTTGCCAGAAATGTAACAAATCACACCAGCAGGCTTGGTTCATGCCAGAAACACTAGTTTACAGTCTTCCAGTGAAGCATTTCAGGAGGAGGTCGGGGGAAAAAAATTGGGAAAATACAAACCACTCCTTGAATATCAGTGAAGTGACTTGATTCACTGTGCTTAAATCTCAAAGGGGGCTGCAATGGCTGGGTGCTTTATGCCTTCCTGGGACATGCAAGGCCTTCTCTTCTGGCCTTGTGCCTGACTCTGGCCACTTCCTCCCCTCATTCCATCCAGAGGAGACTCTTTTGCAGTTCCCAGAAGGTGGCACGCTCTTTTCCAGCCTTGCCTTAGCACACACAGCTCCCTCTTCCTGGAACACCCTCTTTTTCTTGCTTAACGCTCCCTCTTTTAAGACTTCCATGAAGCCTTCCTGGATTGCCACAGTCTGGATTAGATGCCCCTCCTGTGTGTTCTCAGAGCCACCTGGCTTTGTGCCTTCTGGCGGGTGCTGTGTTCACTGCAACTTACTCCTCCTGAGCTCACAGCTAGACTACATGTCCCAGTCACCCTTGCAGTTAACTCTTGTCACATGACCGAGTTCCAGGAAATGAAATATGCATAGAAGTGATGTGTGAAGAGAAATTGTATCCTCTCTACAGTTCTCTGTTTCTTCCACACACTGGCTAAAAGGAGAAAACTCTCTAGCCCTAGAGGAAGACGGAAGCACACACAGAGAAGGGGCCTGGGTCCCTACATAACCACAAAGAAAAATGGCACAACTATGAACATCCACTCTAGACTATACATTGAGTGAGAAACTTTCATTGCGTCAAGCCACTGAACTCTCAGGGCTCTTCGCTATCGATAGCAGTTAGCTGGCACTGACTAATACATCATGGCACCTACCCCGCACTGCCTTGCAAGTCGTCTGGTCTCTGTGAGTTCCTTGAGGGAAGGGATTCTGTCCTATAGGTCTCATCTCGAGCTCTTAACATAGTGTTTGATACAGAGTAGGGCCACAGCAAATATCTGTGGAAGGAAGGTCAGGAGAGGGAACAAACTTATGAATGGACACTGTAGCACAGCAGAAAGTTGGCCCTGGGAACATTTTTACCCTTTGCTCAAAATTAGCTGAGACCCTAAATGAGTCAATTTTGCCTCTCTGCACCAGTGTCCCTGACTGTAAAATGTGGTTAGCAAGATCAGTAGTTCAATTTTAGCGAGCAATCACTGTCCCCTAGAGGGCTTGTTAACAGGAAGATTGCCGGGCTCATTCCCAGGGTTCCTAATTCAGTTGGCCTAGGGTGGGTCCCAAGAATTTGCATTTCGAGTAAGTTCCCTGATGATGGTCTGGGGACCAGACTTGGGAACCACTTGCCTAGATGATCTCAGATCCCTGGGAACGGTCAGGGCCTGGTGGTCTCCAGTGGCCAAGCTTATGAGCCAAATCATGGACGATTCTTCCAGAGTTAGTTTGGCATTTGGAACTACTAGATTAGAAAGATCCTACGTGTGGCCAATTTGCATTCACAGTACGGAATAAAACTCCCACCTGATAGGAGACTGGTGGCTCCTAAAATTACCCAAGTTTTAAAGATAAGAAACTGCAACTGGGGCGCCAGGTTACTTGGTTGGGATTTAAAGCCAACCCTTCCTGATCCCTCCCCTCCCCTTGCACGCTAGGTAAGGACATTATGATGGAAACATTTCTGAACACAAAGAATGCCTAGAAGATGAGGCAAAAAACTTGACCCTAGATTAATCCAAGTTTTCAGTTCGGTGGATCTTTAAAATGCACTGTGAGCTGTGGCCACGATACCCCATGAATGCCAAGTGCCAGCTGTGCACAGATATTTAAGGACCCAGCTCAGATCACCAGGACGTGAAAATAACCAGATCTCAGACTTCGATTTAACTGGGAAGACCTCCAACTCCTTTTCACGTCACATGCACTAAATGCACGAGACCAAATGCGGACCACAATATATTGACTGACACCAAGACTCCAGCAGAGTCACACTTTGTTATCAGACATTTATTTTTTCACATAGCACCCCAGTTTCACAGCATGTACATTTTCCAGAGTTGGAGATTCTTAACCTACTATGTTCTCCACAGACTTTCCAACAAGTGTGAAAGAGAGGCAGTAAGGTTAGCTTGAGTCGACAAGTCACAATCCAAATATAGGACACCCTGTATTTATTTATGTTTAAGATCAATATACATACAGTTCCCAATGCTTAGCACATGAATGAGACTCTGGCTGAGTAAAATACTAACACAACTTGTTAGCACATTATCATGAAAAGACAGAAGGCATCAAATATATACTTTGCTGTTCCTCATTTTACTGTTCAATGTAACTGTAGTGAAAAAATATACATTTTTACTTTCGAGGTTAAAATAGACCATCAACTCATTATCTCTCCAGGCCCACAGCTACAAGGAGTAAAATGGCTCTTCCCACCTCTGGCTCACTTGAACATCGGATTTGTGCTGAAGACAGAAAGAATGGCTAAAGGTAAGGGTACGCCCCAGCTCCCAGGCTGGCTGCAGCTGAAGCCCTCACACAAGTTACCTTAAAACAAAATAAAACCAACACAACTGAGTTGATCCAATCTCCATGCAAGGGGGTCCCTGCGCCACCTGCTCCATTCCCAGGTCAGGGCTCCCTGAAGGAGCTTTAGCATCCAGTCCTGATGTCCGACATAGTGCTTTATGACAGAACTGGGACCAGAAGTTTCCCTACTGCAGCCCTCAAACTCCAGTTCTGGCCTGCTTAAGTTCCAGTGTTCCTCTGGTCTTCAGAATCATAAACCACTTTCTCCAACCTCCCACAGTCATGAACTTAGCTTAGAGCAGGGTAGTAGAACCCCCGAAACACAAAAACTAAACACTCCTCAAGTGCTGAGAGCAGAGCAAGACTTCTGTCACTAGAACAAATCCTGTCGATTGAAACGCTGTAATGCCTTTCGGAAGAGGTTCCTTTCTCAATCATATGCGTCAGTAAATGTAGAAAATAACGAGACAAGCCTAAAAGTGACCGCGCACCTGGGATGTCTCCCCACATTCACAGACTGGCTGTTTCAGGGAACACTTAGTAAGGCAACCTCTGAAAGTCTATTTTGGGGAGAATCGGTTTATATTGCTCTTCACGTCTGGCCCTCTTGGTCTGCTGTTCTTACAGTTGCTCTTGGGAGGGTCACATAACCAGCTACATTTCTCACTGCAAACAGCAAAGTGGGGAGGCTCCTAGAGTAAGACTCTCATACACTGCCGTCGATGACTAATCTGTGGGCGTTGGTGGGCAGCCTCCCTTAGCCTGGGCTGAAGGGGAAGCAGAATATGCCACTTCAGGTCTGCAAAAGCCCACATCCCCCCACTTCTCACTAGGAAGTTGAACCACACTGAGTCAAAAAACTATAACAAAGCACCCAGAATTAAAGTGTAAATTCAAGTGATCCTTTGAAATCGGTTTCAAAAGAGTACACTTGAAACAGAGTAAACCAGTCGGAAAGAGAAACCAAAGTTACTAGAATGTTCTCTTTAACTAGAGAAGAAAAAGACCTCTCAACAGAGATTTCATGTTGTTCACATTCATAATGTTCAAACCACAGCCTACTGAGTCCTACTTCCCAGCGATATGGGAAGATCTGGGTGCTATGATATCTGTAATTCTTTTTTTTAATAGTTTAAAAATCAAATTCCCTTCGTGCTATCTTGTCAGGAGGTGTGATTCTAGCCTGTGCTGAACAAATGTTTTTAGCTCTAAGGTGTTATAATGAAACTGAGATCTTTCCAACTACTACATTAGCAACTGTCTGTCTTAATTTCAAGAAAAACATCTATTCCCGATTATTTTCTTATTGATCTTCTAAGAGCACATCTATCATTACCATGGTTGTGAGCTCATCTAAGAAATGGACAAATATCATTTAGAAACAGACTAGAATCAAGTCACATATGAAGAGAAGAATGCTTCATGATAGTTCAGACACTACTAGGAGATCAAAGAAAAATCCATGTTTTTGATTACTCGCCCTAAACTGTGCTGAAACTGAACATGTGCAACCCAAGTAACCCAAGATATATTGAAGAAAACTATAACTTACTACATATTGAGTTCATTTCAATCACAGTAGTCTATTTTAAACACAAACTCCCATAAGGAATACAGGAATGGAATCCATTCAAAGCAACAGCTGTCAAAAGTTCTGCCAAGAAACTCAGGGTAATTTACTGCATCATGAAAGATGAGGTGTTCTGAAGAACAAATACTTCAATCATATTCTTTCTCTTCAGATTTTATTTTTTGCTTCAATCCAAGAGAATTATCTAGATCTAAAACTCACTAAGAAATGTTTTCATATTTTAAGACTGATTAATTAAGTAAATAAAATTCAACATGGTACATAGAAAAAATCCTTCTAATCTATTTTTAGCAATGCTAGTGGCAAGAGGACTCAACTGAGAATCCATAAAATCCCAACTCTGCCACCAGCTCCCTCCTTCTATGGATTCTTGGACTAGGAACTGTGGTTTCTTAGGGCCTTGGTCTCCCCACAAGCAAACTCAGGATATGGGAAGGGGTCCTCTCATCTCTGACATCCTACCGTGCAATGAGAAGAAAATGGGCACAGCTCCCAGCTAAGCTGCCTCCTTCTCCCAACCAGACCCAAAGCACTTCTCTAATATTTATAAAGCAGTCAGATCCCTCCAACTAAGGCAAATGTCTGCCTTGATTCCAACACACTCCTCCATTACAGAAATCTACCTTTCGGGTTTGCTTCGTGGCTGCTGGATAGGGAGGTGGCCAAAGCGATAAGCCACATACCAGAGACACTGAGGTACCCAATAAGCTGGTGATCTACTCCTACCGTGTTTTCACCCTTGGGACTATGGGACTCCCATGGAGGAAGACCACTTAACAATAAGGTTACTAAACCCCCGTGGACGGGGGCAACATCGACGTTCTGCCCAGAGACTTCTGCCCAACAAGGTCTTATGCTTGAGTAGTTTTATAGAAGAGGTATAATGGTGATATCGATAACCCAGCCTTCCTATAAATCACATTAAAGGCTCACAGAAACATTATCAGGAGTTATAATCCTAAATTAAATAAAAGTATACATCCTACGAAAACAGAGAAACAGAGGATGAGCGCTAGTTAGGTAATATCATGTTCTGTGTGTGTGTGGGGGGGGTGTGTAATTGTTTTTTTAAAAATCCACTTCTAGGCAACTAAGAAACTGTGGTCACTCTTAGGTCCAGTCAAGAAGGTGGGGTGGAGATATTATTGGTGTGGGCTTTAATGCAATGCCTATGCTAAATTACTGGTTAGACTGTGCAACGCATGAGGCTTTGATTGTCCAATGCAAGTTTTTTCCTTTAATGAAAACCAAGCTAACTAAACAAAACCCCAACCTCCTAATTTGGCTCACTCTGGCCTTGGCTTGATGGGAGAAAAACATGTCAATATTTTAAAAATGCATAACATAGACTAACATTCTTTAGTTTATATGTCTGCTTAATGGATATGAAGTGCTATCTGGAGTGTGTGCGTATGTCCTGGAAGACTATGAGATGAAGTGCATATGCTAGTCTTGCCTGGATTGAATGGAACAAAAGGCAAACATGATATGAAACGTCTGTGACAAGGACACTGTTGATAAAATGTGTTGCAGCCCCCAGATCTCAGAACAAGTGAAAAGAGGTTACCTAAAAAATGTGCACTCACCCATTCATAACCTTAGGAAGGGTTTAAACTGACTCTGAACCCCTCCCACAGGGACAAAAAAGGCAGCCAAAAGGGAAGGAAAGGGGGACTAGAGAAATAGTTCAAGTCCCGTGATTTTCAAAATCCAAGCAATTCAGAATCCTTTAATATGCACAGAACAGAATCAACGATTTGGGTTTTTTTGGAAAAACATCATCTGTTTGAGCGTTTCTCTTCTGCCATTAAGCTATTTATAAAGCTTAACGGAGTAAGAAAGCGTTAAAAATAAAAGCCTACTTCTTCTAAAAGCAGTCAACTCTACTGAAATCAAAGGCTTAGTCCCGCATACCGCAAACCTATCCTAAACCACTTGAGAAAGGACCCTAGCACACGCCACCCCTCTATCCTAAGAATCGGTAAATTAGCAAAACGCACAAGAGACCCCATGTCTTGCCAACCGTCTCCTGAAGTGATGTTAAAGCTGGCGAGGCCGGATACCTGGGAGGGTCGATCAATTCCCACTTTCCACTTGAGCTTACAGGAGAAGCAGAGGCTATGTAAATTTCTATAGAGTACTGGCTTCTGCAATGTGAGCTTACTGTTTTACATCACTTACACTGGAGTCGGTTGGGCGCCTCTGAACTGCACATAAACCAATCCCTTCCCAAGGGTACACTTCACAGAGAACAAAATAGTCATATATCCAGTGTGAGGATCGGCTTTCTTTCATTATTTCTTCATACCCAATACACTCACGATCCGGGTTAAAATAACAAAGACAAAAATAACTACCAGAGATTGTTGGATTACTGGTAACAACCATTGCCCCTTCTTCCCTAGTTTGAATACCTGGGTTCAAACAACAAATATTTATCAGTCCAAACAGTCTCATCAGCCGTTCACATTTGATGGGTGGTTTCCAAATTCATGCATTTACAGCTATGTTAACCCATGCAGGATAAAAGTAGAGATCTGGCAACTATTTATTTAATTTGATCGGGCAAGGCAGTTCAGGCAGATTGCTCTTGCCCAAAAATCTACATGAAAGGGCTGAGTTGTCTGGGTTGACGGCTTAGCTGGGCCAAGTTAAATAGATCATGGACAAAACTACTACTTCACAGAGGTGTAAAGACTGAATAAGTCTTTGCCATTCAATAGAAAACAATAGTCATGTATTATTTATAGCTAGATATAATATCAAGATGGCACTAGAGAAGCAATTTTTGGCATATAGTGGTGGAGGGCACAGCGCCAGTCTAAAGCTAATGCTTTTGTTTTCTTCTACTTTTTGTTTTTATTATCATCATGCCAAAGACTATCCAGTTGGAATCACAATTATTCAGGAAACCAATCTACTGTATATGATATACATACGAAAATAAAACAAGCATCCTGAAGGTACTGGATTACAAGGTTTTGTACAAGTCATAAATCCTTTAAATAAGTAATGCTCTAAATTGTTTTTATTTGCTAGAAGATTGGTTTTGGGTAAGGAGCAACATCTAACACCTTGAGGAAGTACTTAAGAATGGGAGGTAAATTCCACTGATAGTTACAATTTCAAGTGTGATAATCAGTTGTATTTTTTCCACCACAGTAAAACGTACACGTGAAGTACAAGAGAAAAGGTGATATGGATTATATTCCGCTGCTACGAGCTTTTGACACAGTCTCAGACACCTATGACAAGTAGTTGCGTTGAAACATTCAAAGGAAAGATCTTGGCAGGAAAGGTCACCCACTGTTACTTGAATCTTGGGGGTCACAACACAGTGACTGGACGAAGTTGTTCCAGTTGGTTTTCCAATGCAATCCGTTCTTGATGAACCTCCTGAGTTGTAGAAAACAAAGAGAAGAGAGGGGTCATTTCCTGGGTTCATCCCTACTTCATCAGATACTGAAAAGACACTTATGACTGGACCCACAAGCATTTAGGTGCCATATGACTCAAGGACAGGTGGACTGGGAGGCATCATATTTACAGCTGGTGACCGGACACAGGAGGCTTCACAATTTGACGTCTCTCGACTCCTTTCTTAAGATGATGAAATGAAACTGATTGACCAACCCTGCCCACCCCCCACGCCTAAATCTCACCCTCAGTTTTAACAGTGGCTGGCACAGAATGATGTTAAAAATTTAAAAACTGATTGGAAGGGACCAGAAAAGCAAAAGCAGACTCCTAATACTGAGAGGCGAGCCATCAGGACGACATCTCTAGTTGCAATCTCTTGTTTCCACTCCAGCGCCATACTGGATCAGGACTGAGGGATGAGAAAGGGCACTGGTCGTCCTTCCACCAAAGTGTCATCCAGGCTCCTGCACAAAATATGGCTGCAGGTGTGACTTCTTGGCTAAAGGTAGAAAACAGGATCCACAGTCTGCTATTTGGGAATTCAAACTTTAAGCCCTAAAACAGACCTACTGGCAGGGAGAGACAGGGACACGTAAAGGCACTCTGACGTAGAATCAGTCAAGGCGGGAAAGAATTCTGTATAAAGGCTCAATTCTGAGACGTCCCAGAAGAAACAACATGCTAATAGTAGCATGGAACTCAACAAAAGTTTATTCACCCACCCTCCTACCTACCATCCGACAGTCTTTGAGTATCTATCTACTATGGGCCCGATTCTGCTCTGGGTGTGATGATACCACCAAGGAACAAGATAGATCAAACCAATGCCCGCCCTCACAGGGCTCATACTCAAATGGCTAGAGAAAGACAAGAAAGTCAGAAGAAAAATAAAAAACAACCAAGATACTTTCAGAAGGAAATAAATAAGATGATATAATAGAGAGTAATGGGGGATCTGGGAGAAAGGTGGAGAGGGTGGTCCGGGAAGGCTTCTCAAAGCGGATGCTACTGAGCAGAGACTTGAATGAAGTGAGAGGTGAGCCACATGAAGATACAGGCGAAGGATATTCAGGGAGATAAAATGGCAACCGCTAAGGCCCCAAAGGAGGGAACAAGCTTGGTGTGTTTGATGAACCAAAAGGCCTGTGTGACCAGAGCAGAGAGGACAGTGAAGACCTTGGCAGGAGCTAAAGTCAAAGAGTTAGGCAGGCACCTTGTGGACAGAATAAGGAGTGTGGATGCCATTCAAAGTGTACGGCAACGAGGACTTTGAATCAGGAAAGGCATTCGGCCTAACTTAGAATTCAGAATTTTCATTCTGGCTACTGCACAGACAATGGATTGTAGCAGGACAAGAGTGGAAGTAGGGAGCCGTTGGGAGGTTACTGCATGGAACCAGGCGAGAAATGAAAATGGCTTAGATCAGGTAGCAGCCATAAAGATAGAGAGAATGAGATGGATTCTGGACATAATTTAAATCTAGAACTAATAGGAGATGTTGATGAAGGCCATATAGGAAAGAAGGAAAGGAATTTGGGATTGAGCAAGTGGGCGGCTGGTAGTGTGGTATTAATTGAGAACAAGAAGATTGGATGAGAAATGGGCATTTCAAGGAGAGGGTTGGGAATGAAGCATCTGAGATGTGTATCAGATGTATTAGGAGAAAAGTTGAATAAGCAGCTGTAAATACATGTCTAGAGCTTAGGAGAAAGAGAAGTAGGGCTTGAGGCATAAATTTATGAGGCTGGATGGCCTTCAAAGCCATAGGATTATGTAACATCACCCAGCAAAATAATATATTGGGTTGGCCAAAAAGTTCGTTCTGTTTTTCCACAGCATCTTTCAGAAAAACCTGAACTTTTTGGCCAACCCAATAGATGGAGGCTGCAGGTAAAGACAGAACTGAACATATGTACCAAACTCATTCCCTACTGCAACTCTACTAAAACAATTGTTTTAACTGGGGGGGGGGGGGGGGCGGGTGCGCATGGTCATAGACACACAAGGACAGGGAAGACAAAAGGGAAGAGGTGATAACAATAAAACTGGTAAGCTGGAAGGCAAACTGATGAATGCTGAATGAATTAGCAAATCCAAGAAAAATAAATGTGGGGATTCTCCTAGGTGCTGAATACGTCTCTTCCAATTACGCATCATGGAACTGGAGAAAATAACCACAGGGTGGATTCAGGGATAAACTGAACCCACTGTGACATGGACCTGAGCTACAACTCCACCGATCACCTGACCTCCATAAGCTCCTACTCTAACTGGTGGATCATAGTGATGTTTTGGGTCTCCTGGAATAAGTATCAGTTCAGAGCGTGTGTCCAGTAATCCCCCCTAAATCTGATGAGTCCCTTTTCCCCAGTGCACAGTCACACACTTTGGGAAAGGCTGGGAGAAAGATTAACAATATAAACTTTTGGCTGCAGAGTAGGGTCCTTCCTAAAGGTGACTCAGAGGACCCTTTATTCAAGGGTTCTGTATGTGTAAACTGACTTAGTCTGGGAACTGACTGAGAAGCCATGACTAGAGCTCTGCTTGATGATTCTTCAGACTTCTGTTCACTAGACCTAAAACTTTTTCACTTCTACAGATCACGTAAAGAAAAGTGACCTGCAAGCTAAGCATGGGGATAAAACAAGAACCAATCTGATTTTACATAGAAGAATCCCTGAAAGACTCAAATTGGCAGCACCAGATACCTATGAAAGTGGGAGTGAAAGAGGGGAGGACGATTGGCTTAAATCAGTTTTGCTTGAAAGTCTGCTTCAGAAGTAATTAGATCTCCGAATCCTTCCTGCCACTATGGTAGAACACTGAAGATTTATTCCTTTGAAAGGTAAAACAGATGGCCTCTGGATTAGCAATACAGAGATACAATTAGGGACTAGAAATTGGACTGGAAATAGGGGGATTAAATGAATGCCCTGAATGCTGAGAACCAGAGCCCTCTCCTCCACTGAACCAGGTCTTCCCTCCATGCAGGAGACCACAAGAGTCTCCTTCCTGAGGACTCCAACCAGACCAAGAGGAAACAGCAAATGACACTGTCTTTGGGGGTCCCCCAACTCTACAGCTCAGCCAAACTGGGGGAGAATGAAGCTCAAAGTTGACAAGCCCCACAACAGGCTATGAACTTGCAATATGCATTCTCATCCTCCTCCTAAATATAAGCAGAGAAGGACCATCAGCTATTGAAGGAAAGTATCTAATTAGAAGTATATACAACAACAAAAACTGCAAGTATTGAGGAAGAAGAAAAACTACCATTAAGAGAAGATATTACAACAATGAAACAAGAATAGGATGCCATTGAAAAGAATCAGAGAACAACAACAAAAATGAACTCTTGGTTATTAAACACAGGAGATTTAGAGTTTAAAAATAAGTATGTCTCCACATATAGACAAAAGAAAGAAGAGAAAAGAAAGACACTAGAAAAGAAAAATTAGAAAACCAAACTAAGAAGTCCAGTGTCTGAAAAATATCAGGAAGGGAGAACAGAGAAAATGGGGGGAGGGAGGTCAATAAAAATCAAGAAAACTCCCAGAACGGAGGAATATGGGCTTCCCAATTAAAAGGGCCTACCAAATAAAGAGACCAGCGCATAATAGTGACCTACGCCAAAGCAAAGGTGGGGGAGGGGGAGGCAAAAGCAAAATGCAAAACAAAAACGAGGTCACATATAAAGATCCATAAAACAGAATGAAGTGTGACATTTTACATAATTTTATTTTTTATTATCATATGGTAAAATTGACTTTTTTCTTTTATTGTACAGTTCTACAAATCTTAACACATATAGATTTGTGAAACTACCATCACAAAGAGGGTACACTACAATTCCAACAACCAAAAAGCTCCCTGGTACTACTCACTGATATACAAACCTTCACCTCATGCATAACCCTTGACAACCAGTGGTCTGTTTTCCAGCACTATAGTTTTGCCTTTGCAAGAATGTCAAATAAAAGGAATCATGCAGTACATAACCTTTTGACACCGGCTTGTCTCAAGCAGCATAACACCTTTGAGCTTCATTCAAACTGCCGCGTGTATCATTCCTTTGGCCTGATGAGTACTATTTCATCGTACTCCATTTATCCATTCATCCTTTGAAGGACATTTGAGTTTTTTCCACGTTTCCACTATCATATACAACTTCTATGAACACTTGTGTACAGGTTTTTGAGTGAACATAAATTTTTCATTTCACTAAGGTAGATACCCAGGAGTGGAAGTGCTGGGTCACAAGGTTAAATGTATATATAACTTCACAAGAAAATGCCAAACAGTTACTCAGAGTGGGGTATCATTTGGCATTCTCACCACCAATTCACGAGGGTTCCAGTTGCCAGCACTTGACGCTGTCACGATTTTCTGTTTTAGCAATTCTATCACTGTGTATACTGGTCTGTGATCATGGTTTCAATTTGCATTTGCCTAATGGCTAACAATGCTGAATATCTTCTCACATGTTTACTTGCCATCCTTATATCCTCTTTGGTGAAGTGTCTGTTCACGACCTTTGCCCATTTTTAAATTGAGCTGGTTGAGCTTTGAGAGTTCCTATTACTGAGTTTTGAGTTCTTTATATAATCTGGACACTAGTCCTTTGTCAAATACGGGGGTTGCAAATATTTTCTCCTAGTCTGTAGCTTGTCTCTTAACTCTCTTGACAGTGTTTTTGGCAGAGTAAAAGTTTTAATTTTGATAAAGTCCAATTTATTGATTTCTTTCGTTATAAATTGTGCTTTTGGCATCATTCCTAACCCCAGGTCACAATAACTTTTTCCTATGTTTCCTTCTACAGGTTTTATACCTTTATGTGCTACATTTGCATCTATGATCCATTTCAAGTTAATCTTTGTATCAGAAGTGAGGTGTTCGATCAAGGTACCTTTTTTTACATATGGATGAAAAACTGTTGCAAAACAATTTCTTGAAGAGACCATCCTTTCCTCAACGAATTGATTTTGTACCTTTGTCAAAGATCAAATGCCTATATTCATGTGCTCTACTTCACAACTCCCAATCCCTCTCCACTGATCTATCATCGATCCCACACTGTCTTGATTACTGAAGCTTGATACTAAGTGATTCCTCTACCTTTGTTCTTCTTTTGCAAATTTGTTTTAGCTATTCTAGTTGCTTGGCCCTTACATATAAATTACAGGATAGGCTGGTCTATATCTACAAAACATCCTGTTGGGATTTTGATTGGTTGCAATAAATCTATAGAGCACTCTGGAGAAAAATAGTATCACTACTATGTAGAGTCTTTCAATCCACAAACAGCATATGTCTCTCCCTTTATTTAGGTCTTCTTGGATTTCTTTTAGCACCATTTTGTAGTTTTCAGTATACAGATCCTGTGTTTTACAATGAATTTATACTTAAGTATTTCATTTGGGGGAGGGGGTGAGCTATTATGAATGGTATTGTTATTCAAATTTCTGTGATCAGTTGTTCGTTGCTTATATATAGGAATATAATTGCTTTCTGTATGACCTTATATTCTGTGACCTTCATAAACTCAATTAGAAAATGAAATTTTAAGAAACAGTTCAATTTGCAATAGTGTCACCAAAAAAATGGGAACATGTTTACAAAAGACACATAATACTTACACACTCAGAACCACTGAGAGGAGTGTTTTCTAAAATCTAAACAATTAGAGAGAAAATCTTGAAAAATTTATACTACCTGATTTCAAGACTTACAGAAATCAAGACCCTGTAGAACCAATATAAAGATCAACAAATAGGGGACAGACTGAAGCTGGACTGGGCCCAGCGTGCGGCATCAGGTGAATAAATTTTGCTTTAAGGCCGAACAAGAAGGTTAACCATACACAAGATAACCGTGAATTACAGCAGCCACAGCAAGAACTTTTTTTTTTTTTTTTTTGCGGTACGCAGGCCTCTCACTGTTGTGGCCTCTCCCGTTGCGGAGCACAGGCTCCGGACGCGCAGGCTCAGCGGCCATGGCTCACAGGCCCAGCCGCT
>NC_041234.1:1484460-1485772 GCF_002837175.3 Physeter macrocephalus | reverse complement strand
CCGCTCCGCGGCATGTGGGAATCTTCCTGGACCAGGGCACGAACCTGTGTACCCTGCATCGGCAGGTGGACTCTCAACCACTGCGCCACCAGGGAAGCCCAAAGCAAGAACTTTTAACCCGGATAAGCTTTTCCATTTACAAGGTGCCCTAGAAAAAAAAAAAAGGTTCTCGGCCAAGCACTCAC
This sequence comes from Physeter macrocephalus, assembly GCF_002837175.3. Taxonomy (NCBI): domain Eukaryota; kingdom Metazoa; phylum Chordata; class Mammalia; order Artiodactyla; family Physeteridae; genus Physeter; species Physeter macrocephalus. Next base: position 1,485,587 of record NC_041234.1, on the reverse strand, counting down.
TAAAAAAAGAAGAGGGCAAACTATTTTTCCACCTCTTCATGAGCTTCTGGTGGCCAGGATAAGACCAGCTGGGACATCCCACTCGCTCCAGAGCCTGCAGAATCCTGGGGAAAACTGGCAGAAGAAAGCAAAGGCTGTGTGCCTGACAGGGGCTTGGCGCTCCAGCCAGGTGTCAGGGCTGTGCCTCTGAGGTGGGAGAGCCAAGTTCAGGACACTCGTCCACCAGAGACCTCCCGGCTCCACATAATATCAAACAGCAAAAGCTCTCCCAGAGATCTCCATCTCAACCCTAAGACCCAGCTCCACTCAACGACCAGCAAGCTACAGTATTGGACACCCTATGCCAAACAACTAGCAAGACAGGAACACAAACCCACCCATTAGCAGAGAGGCTGCCAAAAATCAAAATAAGGTCACAGACGCCCCAAAACACATCACCGATGCGGTCCTGCCCACCAGTAAGACAAGATCCAGCCTCATCCACCAGAACACAGACACTAGTCGCCTCCACCAGGAATCCTACACAACCCACTGAACCAACCTTAGCCACAGGGGGCAGACACAGAAAACACCAGGAACTACAAACCTACAGCCTGTGAAAAGGAGACCCCAAATACAGTAAGTTAATCAAAATGAGAAGACAGAGAAACACACAGCAGATGAAGGAGCAAAGAATGAAAAGAATTGAGGACAGTCTCAGAGACCTTTGGGACAACATTAAACACACCAACATTTGAATTACAGGGGTCCCAGAAGAAGAAGGGAAAAAGAAAGGGACTGAGAAAATATTTGAAGAGATTATCGTTGAAAACTTCCCTAAGATGGGAAAGCAAATAGCCAATCAAGTCCAGGAAGCACAGAGAGTCCCATACAGGATAAACCCAAGGAGAAACATGCCAAAACACATATTAATCAAACTATCAAAAATTAAATACATAGAAAAAATAATAAAAGCAGCAAGGGAAAAACAACAAATAACACACAAGGGAATCCCCATAAGGTTAACAGCTGATCGTTCAGCAGAAACTCTGCAAGCCAGAAGGGAGTGGCAGGACATATTTAAAGTGATGAAAGGGAAAAACCTACAACCAAGATTACTCTACCCAGCAAGGATCTCATTCAGATTC
>NC_041234.1:1483918-1484226 GCF_002837175.3 Physeter macrocephalus | reverse complement strand
TTAAGAAAATGGTAATAGGAACATACATACCAATAATTACCTTAAATGTAAATGGATTCAATGCTCCAACCAAAAGACATAGACTGGCTGAATGGATACAAAAACAAGACCTGTATATATGCTGTCTACAAGAGACCCACTTCAGACCTAGGGACACATACAGATTGAGAGTGAGGAGATGGAAGAAGATACTCTATGCAAATAGAAATCAAAAGAAAACTGGAGTAGCAATACTCACATCAGACAAAACAGACTTTAAAATAAAGACTATTACAAGAGACAAAGAAGGACACTACATAATGACCAAG
>NC_041234.1:1482162-1483512 GCF_002837175.3 Physeter macrocephalus | reverse complement strand
ATATCTTGGGTCACAAATCAAGCCCTGGTAAATTTAAGAAAATTGAAATCATATCAAGTATCTTTTCGGACCACAACGCTATGAGACTAGATAGCAACTACAGGAAAAAAATCTGTAAAAAATACAAACACATGGAGGCTAAACAATACACTGCTAAATAACCAAGAGATCACTGAAGAAAGCAAAGAGGAAATCAAAAAATACCTAGAGACCAAAGACGATGAAAAAACGACGATCCTAAACTGATGGGATGCAGCAAAAGCAGTTCTAAGAGGGAAGTTTATAGCAATACAATCCTACCTCAAGAAACAACAAACATCTCAAATAAACAATCTAACTTTACACCTAAAAGAACTAGAAAAAGAAGAACAAACAAAACCCAAAGTTAGTAGAAGGAAAGAAATCATAAATCAGAGCAGAAGTAAATGAATCAGACACAAAGAAAACAATAGCAAAGATCAATAAAAGTAAAAGTTGGTTCTTTGAGAAGATAAACAAAATTGATAAACCATTAGCCACACTCATCAAGAAAAAGAGGGAGGGCTTCCCTGGTGGCGCAGTGGTTGAGAATCTGCCTGCCAATGCAGGGGACACGGGTTCGAGCCCTGGTCTGGGAAGATCCCACATGCCGTGGAGCAATTAGGCCCGTGAGCCACAACTACTGAGCCTGCGCATTGGGAGCTTGTGCTCCGCAACTAGAGAGGCCGCAATAGAGAGAGGTCCGTGCACCCCGATGAAGAGTGGCCCCCGCTTGCCGCAACTAGGGAAAGCCCTCGCACAGAAACGAAGACCCAACACAGCCAAAAATAAATAAATAAATTAAAAAAATAAAATAAAAGAGGGAGAGGACTCAAATCAATAAAATTAGAAATGAAAAAGGAGAAGTTACAACAGACACCGCAGAAATACAAAGCATCCTAAGGGACTACTACAAGCAACTCTATGCCAATAAAATGGACAACCTGGAGGAAATGGACAAATTCTTAGAAAAGCACAGCCTTCGGACTGAACCAGGAAGAAATATAAACTATAAACAGACCAATCACAAGCACTGAAGTTGAAACTGTGATTTTAAATCTTCCAGCAAACAAAAGCCCAGACCAGATGGCTTCACAGGCGAATTCTATCAAACATTTAGAGAAGAGCTAACACCTATCCTTCTCAAGCTCTTCCAAAGTATAGCAGAGGGAGGAACACTCCCAAACTCACTCTACGAGGCCACCATCACCCTGATACCAAAAGCAGACAAAGGTGTCACAATGAAAGAAAACTACAGGCCAATATCACTGATGAACATAGATGCAAAAATCCTCAACAAAATACTAGCAAACAGAATCCAACAGCACATTA
>NC_041234.1:1481773-1482031 GCF_002837175.3 Physeter macrocephalus | reverse complement strand
GGAAAAGAAGAAGTAAAACTGTCACTGTTTGCAGATGGCATGACACTTATACATAAAGAATCCTAAAGATGCTACCAGAAAACTACTAGAGCTAATCAATGACCCCGTTAAAGTTGCAGGATACAAAACTAATACACAGAAATCTCTTTCATTCCTATACACTAATGATGAAAAATCTGAAAGAGAAATTAAGGAAACGCTCCCCTTTACCATTACAACAAAAAGAATAAAATACCTAGGAATAAACCTACCTAAGGA
>NC_041234.1:1420284-1480415 GCF_002837175.3 Physeter macrocephalus | reverse complement strand
CTGTATTTACAATAGCCAGGACATGGAAGCAACCTAAGTGTCCATCGACAGATGAATGGATAAAGAAGATGTGGCACATGTATACAATGGAATAGTACTCAGCCATAAAAAGAAACCAAATTGAGTTAGTTGTATTGAAGTGAATGGATGTCGAGACTGTCATACAGAGTGAAGTAAGTCAGAAAGAGAAAAATAAATACCGTATGCTAACACATATATATAAAATCTAAAAAAAAATGTTTCTGAAGAACCTAGGGTCAGGACAGGAGTAAAGACTCAGACTTAGAGAATGGACTTGAGGACACGGGGAGGGGGAAGGTTAAGCTGGGACGAAGTGATAGAGTGGCGTGGACTTATATATACTACCAAATGTAAAATAGACAGGTAGTGGGAAGCAGCTGCATAGCACAGGGAGATCAGCTCGGTGCTCTGTGACCACCTAGAGTGGTGGTATAGGGAGGGTGGGAGGGAGACGCAAGAGGGAGGAGATATTGGTATATATGTACATGTATAGCTGATTCACTTTGTTATAAAGCAGAAACTGACACACCATTGTAAAGCAATTATACTCCAGTAAAGATGTCAAAAAAAGATCAACAAATAGGTTAACAGAATGGAATAAGTACCCATAAATAAATCACACTTATATAGTCATTAGATTTTTGACAAAGGCACCAGAGTAATCCAAGGAGGAAAAGAAACTCTTTTCTTCAAATGGTTCTAGATTAATGAGATACTGGTATGGAAAAAAATGAACCTTGACTCTAATCTCACAGCATATATAAAACTTAATTCAAAATGTATCATAGATATTGGTGCAGCCACTATGGAAAACACTATGGAAGTTCATTTTAAAAATTAAACATAGAACTACCAGGAGTGATGTCAGCAGCACGGCTGAGTAAGACATCCTTCATCCATATCCCCCTGCCAATAACAGTTTGGCCTCTATTCACAGACAAAGTGCCTTTTTGGGAGCTTTGGGATCCAGCACCATACACCAAGGGACCCAGGTGGAGTAACGTCCAGCCACACATCGGGTAATAGGCACACAGACCTCAGTTCCGGCTCTGGACCCAGCAGGGGCCCACAAAGCAGCTCTAGCCCCTCTCAGCCACAGTCCAGGAGACCCTGGAAAACACTGTTTTAGACAATCACCCACAGATGAACAGCCTTTGTGGAAGTTCAAGTTTCAAGCAGAGAAGTTCCAGCACAATGTCAGAGGAAAATAATACAAGTCTAGATGCACTGCGGAGGGTAAGAAGAACTGTTTGACTACTCACATCACCTTCTCACAAAGCAGCACAGCTTAGGACTAAAAAAGATCTTGGCCTATGATTTTTCTCATGGGGGAAGGAAGAGCACATATGCGAGCACCCAGTTTCCCTGGCTGTGTGGGACACTGTCAAAGAGGCTCATTCCTGTCTCACGCCATCCAGAGCACTGAATTGTGAACTGCATGACTGGGGGGTGGGGAGAGGAAAGAGGCTGGAGAGTGGCAAACAGGACTCTCAAAAGAGGATTATAGGAACATGGATCCTACTAAATGTGTCCAGGGACTCCATCAAGAAGCCCACCCAGGGCTTCCCTGGTGGCGCAGTGGTTTCGCGTCCGCCTGCCGATGCGGGGGAACCGGGTTCACGCCCCGGTCTGGGAGGATCCCACATGCCGCGGAGCGGCTGGGCCCGTGAGCCATGGCCGCTGAGCCTGCGCGTCCGGAGCCTGTGCTCCGCAACGGGAGAGGCCACAACAGAGGGAGGCCCGCATACCACAGAAAAAAAAAAAAGAAGCCCACCCATAAGCCCCTGGGGATCCTCCAACTGGCCATGGGGCACTCTCAGCACTCCATGGGACTTACACACACCACCAACTTGTGGCAAGCTTCCTGTTCACATTCCTGATGACAGCAGCATGACTGACTGAGCACATACAGAAAGCCTTGCTGGCCCAAATCTGTGGACCATGAGAGACCACAAATTTGATCTGTAGTGCCATCTTTGGGAAACAAAAGGGAGGCTGTTAGCAGTTGACCTGGTGTTGTGCAGGATCAGAATAAGGCACACAAGCTTAAGAATTCTGCCACAAGAAGGAACAAGAAATGTTGAGCAAGTGTACCCATAGAAAATCTAAGAAATTCTCAGAATCTCTAATAGGGCTGATAGAAAGTATTTCTCTCCTGAAGGCAGTTAGTAAAGACTGGAGGGGGTGACTGCTATTTCAAATGTGAAGACAGCAATACAAAACTTCAAGGAAACATGACGCCACCAAAGAACTACAATAATCTTCCAGTAACCAATCCCAAAGACATGGAGATCTATGATTTTCCCAATAAAGAATTTTAAATGGCTATTTTAAGGAAACTCAATGTGCTGCAAGAAAACACAGAAAGAGAAGTCAATTAAATCAGGAAAACTACACTACACGAATAAAATGAGAAGTTTAACAAAGAGACAGAAATCATAAAAAAGAACTACACAGAAATTCTGGAGCTGAAGAATGCAATTAAAAATATAATACAGAACATCAACATCTGAATGGATCAAGCAGAAGAAAGAATCTGAGATAGAAGACAGGGATTTTGAAACTATCCAGTCAGAGAAGAACAAAGAAAAAAGAGTTTAAAAGAATGAAGAAAGGTACATGATCTATGGGATGTCATCAAAAGAAATAGTTTGTGAATTATGAGAGTTCCTGAAGTTGAAAAGAGAGAGAAGAGGGCAGAAAGCTTATTTGAAGAAATAATGGCTGAGAACTTCCCAAATCTCGGGAGACATATGGATATCCAAGTTCATGAAGCTCACAGATCATTAAACAAACTCAACTTAAGAGTTCCTCTTGGACTTCCCTGGTGGCGCAGTGCCTAAGAATCCACATGCCAATGCAGGGGACACAGGTTCGAGCCCTGGTCCGGGAAGATCCCACATGCCGCGGAGCAGCTAAGCCCATGCGCCACAACTACTGAGCCTGTGCTCTAGAGCCCGTGCCTCACAACAACAGAAGCCACCGCAATGAGAAGCCCATGGGCACTGCAACGAAGAGTAGACTCTGCTCACCAAAACTAGAGAAAGCCCACGTGCAGCAACGAAGACCCAATGCAGCCAAAAATAAATAAATAAAATAATAAATTTATTTTTTTAAAAAAGAGTTCCTCTTTAAGACTCATTATAATAAATTTGTCAAAAATCAAAGACAAAGAGAAAAATCTTAAAAGCAGCAGGAGAAAAGAAGCTTGTAACTTAAAAGGGACCTCTCATAAGGCTATCTGTGGATTTCTCAGCAGGCATCTTTTGAGAGAGTGGGATGATAATCCAAAGTTCTAAAAGAAAAAGAAAAAAACTGCCAACCAAGAATATGCTATTCAGCCAAGTTATCCTTCAGAAATGAAGGAGAGATAAAGACTTTCCCAGGCAAACAGAAGCTGAGGGAGTTCATCACCACTAGACCTGCCTTACAAGAAATGTAGAAAGGAGTTCTTCAAGCTAAATGAAAGGACACTAATTAGTAACATGAAAACATACAATATACTGGGGTAAAGTTAAGTATATAGTCAAATTCAGAATACTCTAATACTGTAATATGGTAGTGTGTTAACCACTTAAATCTAGTATAAAGGTTAAAGGAAAAGAATATTAAAAATAACTATAGGGCTTCCCTGGTGGCACAGTGGTTGGGGGGGGGGGTCCGCCTGCCGATGCGGGGGTCGCGGGTTCATGCCCCAGTCCGGAAGGATCCCGCGTGCTGCGGGGCGGCTGGGCCCGTGAGCCATGGCCGCTGAGCCTGCGCGTCCAGAGCCTATGCTCCAAGGCAGGAGAGGCCACGGCAGTGAGGGGCCTGCGTACCGCAAAAAAAATTTTTAAATAACTATAGCTACAATAACTTGTTAATGAATACAAAATAGGAAAAGAAGTAAATGATGACATCAGAAACAAAAAGGGGGAAGTAAAAGGGTAGAGTTTTTATACACAGTCCAAGTGAAGCTGTTATCAGCATATAATAGACTGTTATATCTACAAGATATTTTATGTAAGCCTCATGATAACAACAAAGCAAATACAAAAACCTAGAGTAGATTCACAAAAGATAAAGAGAAGACAATCAAAGCATACCATTGTGGAAAATCATCAATTCACAAAGGCAGGCAGTAAGAGAGGAAGAAAACAACAAGAGAACTACAAAATAGCCAGAAAATAGTAACATGGTATTTGTAAATCCTTACCTATCAACATTCACTTTAAATGTAAATGAATTAAATTCTCCAATCCAAAGGCATAGAGCAGCTGGATGGATTTAAAAAACAAGACTGAACTATATGCTGCCTACAGGAGACTCACTTCAGTTTTACAGTCACACATAAGAAAGAATGAAGGGATGAAAAAGATATTCCAAGCAAGTAGATACCAAAAGAGAACAGGGTAGCTATTCTTTTACCAGACAAAATAGACTTTAGGCCAAAAACTATAACAAGAGACAAAGAATGTCATTATATAATGTTAAAGGGATTAATTCATAAAGAAAATATAACAATCGTAAATATACATGCAGGCAACATCGGAGCACCTAAATATATTAAGCAAATACTAAAAGATCTGAAGGAAGAAATAGACAACAATACAATAATAGGAGGGGACTTCAATACCTTACTTTCAACAGTGGGTATATCATCCAGACAGAAAATCAACAGGGAAATGCTGGACTTGGACCTAACAGACATATACAGAACATTCCAGCCAACAAGAAGCAGAATATATATTCTTCTCAAGCGCGCATGAAATACTCTCGAGGATATATCATACGATAGGTTACAAGATAAGTCTTAGCAGACTTAAGAATATCAAAATCATACCAAGTACCTTTTGTAACTGCAAAGTTATTAAACTAGAAATCAGTAACAGGAAGAAAACTAGAAAATTCAGAAATATGTGGAAGTTAAACAAAACACTCCTGAACAACCAATGAGTCAAAGAAGAAGTCAAAAGGGGAATCAAAGAAATATCTTGAAACAAATAAAAATGGAAACACAACATTCTAAAACAAATGGCCAACAGCTACATGAAAATGTGCTCAACATCACTAATCATCAGGGAAATGCAAGTCAAAACCACAATGAGATATCACCTCACACCTGTTAGAATGGTTATCATCAAAAAGATAAGAGATAAGTGTTGGCAAGGATGTGGAGAAAAGGGAATGCTTGTGCAATGTTGGTCGGAATGTAAATTGATCCAGCAACTACAGAAAATAGTATGGACGTTTCTCAAAATTAAAAAAAAAGAACCATCATATGATCTAGCAATCCCACTTCTGGGTATCCAAAGGAAATGAAATCAGGACCTCAAAGGGATATGTGCACTCCCATGTTCACTGCAGCATTATGCATTGATACAATAGCTAAGATACGGAAACAACTTAAGTTTCCATCTACAGACGAATGGATAAAGAAGATGCGGTACATACGTACAACAGGGTATTATTCAGCTGTAACAAAGAAGGAAATTCTGCCATTTGTGACATGGATGGACCTTGTGGGCACTATGCTAAGTGAAATAAGTCACACAGAGAAAGGCAAATACCATATGATATCACTTATATGTGCAATCTAAAAAAGGCCAAATTCATAGAAACAGAGTAGAATGGTGGTTGCCAGAGGCTGGGGGGAGGGGGTGCAGGAAATGGGGAGATGTTGGGCAAGGGTACATACTTCCAATCATAAGATGAATAAGTTCTGGGGATCTAATGTATAGCATGGTGACTATAGCTAACAATACTGTATTACATACTTAAAAATTGCTAAGAAAGTAAATCTTAAATGTTCTCACCACATAAAAGAAATGATAATTATGTGAGTGATAAAACAGAATGAAATTGTGCCATTTGCAGCAACATGGATGGACTTGGGGCATTATGCTAAGTGAAATAAGTCAGACAGAGAAAGACAAATACTGTATGATCTCACTTATATGTGGAATCTAAAAAAAAGTCAACAAACTTGTGAATATAACAAAAAGGAAGCAGACTCACAGATACAAAGAACAAACTAATGGTTACCAGTGGGGAGAGAAAAGGGGAAAGGGGCATTATAGGGGTAGGAGATTAAGAGGTATAAATTAATAGGTATAAAATAAGCTACAAGGATATATTGTACAACACAGGGAATATAGCCAATATTTTATAATGACTATAAATGGAGTATAACCTTTAAAAATCATGAATCACTATACTGTACACCTATAACTTACATAACATTGTACAGCAACTACGGCAACAATACTTCAATAAAAATAAATAATAATAATGAGGGTGAGAGGGAATTTTTAGAGGTGATGGGCAGTTTTATGGCATAAACTGCGACAGACTCATGGATGTATAGTGATCTCCAAACTCATCATGTTGCATACATTAAATATGTACAGCTTTATTGAGGTACGTACAATCGTATCTCAATAAAGTAGTTTAAAAAGAACCAAATGTTATCATAAATCTAAATGTAAAAGTTATAACAAGAACGGCTTTAGAAGAAAACATAGGAGAATATCTTCATAATTCAGATGTAGGCAAAGTTTCCCTATATAGGAAGAAAGTTAATAAACCATAAGAGGAAAAAATGATAAATCAGACTTTATCAAAGTTAAAAAGTTCTGTTCATGAAAAGATTCAGTTAAAAAAATTAATAGGCGAAACAAAGACTAGAAGAAAACATTCATAAAATATATACCTTGACAAAGGACTGGTAACCAAGATATATAAAACGCATCTACCTACAACTCCACAAAAAAGGCTGAAAATGATTTTTAAATGGCCAAATATTTGGAAAAGACACTTCATAAAGTAAAATATATGAAAAGTAAATAATCACATAGAAAACTGCTAAGGAGATGTAAAATAAAAACTATCTCACCACAGGACTAGCTAAAAATTAAAACAATAACACCAAGTGTTGGCGAGGATGAGGAACAACCAGAACTCTCACACGGTAGTGGTGGGAGTACTAAATGCTACAACCACTTTGGGAAAAGCTCTAGCAGTTTCTATTAAAACTAATCACACACAATCACCATATTACCTACTAATCCTAATCCTAGAAATTTACCCAAGAGAAATGAGAACATATTCCCACACAAAGACTTATCCAAGAATGTAGTTTTATTCAAAATAGCAAAAACTAGAACCATCTCAGGGGTCCACTAATAGGAAAATTGATAACCAAATTGCAGTATATTCACTCAATAGAATACCACTCAGCAATATAAAGGAAAAGATTACTGAGACATACAACAATGAAAATGAATCTCAAAAACATAATACTAAGTGAAAGAAGCTTTCCATAAAAGTGCATGTCAGAGGACACCATTTACAGAAAGTTACAGAATAGGCAACAGTATGGCCTAAGAAGTTTAGAATAGTGGTTACCTCTATGTGAGTGGGGCAGAAATTAACTGGGAAGGAGCATGAGGGAGCTTTCCGGGGAGATGGTAATGTTCTATATCTTGATAGGGGGTTGAGATCCATAAGTAGATGCATTTGTTAAAAAGTCAGCAAGTGTACACTTAAGATTTGTACACTCATTGTATGTAAAATTTACAACATGAGAAAAACTTGTAAAAATATTGAACTCTAGGGGCTTCCCTGGCGCAGTGGTTGGGAGTCCGCCTGCCGATGCAGGGGATGCGGGTTCGTGCCCCGGTCCGGGAAGATCCCACATGCCGCGGAGCGGCTGGGCCCGTGAGCCATGGCCGCTGAGCCTGCACGTCCGGAGCCTGTGCTCCGCAGCGGGAGAGGACACAACAGTGAGAGGCCCATGTACCGCCAAAAATAAAAAAATTGAACACTAGTTAATGATATGCATATTAAAATATTTAGGGGAGGCATACAGATGTCTGCAATTTACTTGAAAACATGTTAAAAATAAGATGGACTGAAGGATAGATAAGAGGGATAGAAAAACATGTGATAAAACAAGTATAACGAGACGTGAATGGTAGAACCGAAGTGGTGGCTATGAAAATATTCACCGTATGATTCTTTCAACTTTCTTGTATGCTTGAAAATGTTCACAATAAAATATTAGGGGGAGCTCCCTGGTGGCCTAGTGGTTAGGATTCCGGGCTTTGACTGTCATGGCCTGGGTTCAATCCCTGATCTGGGAACTGAGATCCCACAAGCCACATGGCGCAGCCAAAAAAAAAAAAAACTAGGGCAAAGCGGGGTAGTAACGAAAGAGAAAAAGGAAGGGACAGCAGAGACTTCTAAAGAGGAATCACCGGTGAAGTAGAAGGACAACAAGGAAAGTATGATATCCCAAAAACCAGTTAGAAAAGACACTTCAGACGAAGGAATGGTCAACGGTCAATGGCATCGATTTTTCTGAAAATCCAAACGATGTTAAAACAGGCCCACTGAATTTGACTGTAAGAGGGGTGTAAGTGGAGGAGAACGAAAGCCACAACGAAGTGGAGGGAGAGAAAACTGTTGGTGAGGAATGAGAGACAGTAAATGAAAACAACACTTAAGAAACTTGGCTGTGAAAAGGAGACCAGAGAGACGGGGCAGCAGCTGAAGGAGGATGTGGCGTCAACACACTGGACAACACCAGAGCATGTTTATGTGTGGGTGGCAATGACCCAGCAGAGAATCAGGGGGTGTCGTGGGTGCCCCGAAAATATATGTTTAACTCCCAACCCCACGTACCTGTAAATGTGACCTTCTATGGAAATAGGGTCTTTGTGGATATAATCTAGTTAGAAATGAGACTGTGCTAGATTAGGGTGAGCCCTAACCCAATGACTGGTATCCTTATAAAAAGAGGGCATGATAAAAAGAGGAATTGGACACAGACACAGAGAGACACAGAGAAAATGCCATGTGACAGCAGAGGCAGAAACTGGAGTGATGCATCTACCAGCCAAGGACTGCCAGCCACCACCAGAAACTGGAAGAAGAAAGGAAGAATTCCCCCCTAGAGCCTTCAGAGATAGCATAGCCCTGCTGACACTGTGATTCACACTTCTAGCCTCCAGAGCTGGGAGAGAATAAGTTGCTACTATTTTAAGTCACCAAGTTTGTAGCACTTTGTTAGGACAGCCCTGGGAAACTAATACAGGGGAGACTAATGGTGAAGAGAAACAGGCGATGAGGATGGGGTAATGTCCTTGAGAAGCTGATATGGAACCATTTCCAAGATACCAGGGCAGGAGTTAGCCTTCGAGAGGATCGGGGCCACCCTCTTCCAATGAAATAAGTATAGCATCACTCATGGAGGATCTAAACAAATGAGGGGTTTACCCAGAAGGCTTGGACAATAAAGAATGCTTCAAAGAGCCTTTGTAATAGCTTCTCTGTCTTTTTAACTAGCACACAACATGCAGCCTGCATATTAAAGCTATGAGTCTTCCTCTAAGCATACAAGAACCAACCCATGAAACTTAAATACAGCAACTCTGCCTTCCAAAAGGAGTTTGAGAACAAAGAGCAAGTCTTACCAACAGGAATGGAACCAGATTCTCAGCCAATGTTTGTCAAAACAAAACACAACAGACAGACACAAAGCCTGGTAATCCAAATTCAGGAAGCTCCTTACCTTGAGCTGCTGCTGGAGTTCACTGTTCAACCGGGCCAGCACTGCATTTGCCTCTTTATTTTTGCGGATAGCAGTTTGAATAGCCTTCTTCTGTTTGGAAGACTGTCTACAAAAAAGTACAAACAGTTCACTGAAATAGAACTTAGAGGTCTGGATCCTTGTGGGTCAGAACTCTCTGAGTCACAGTAAGTGCTAAACTAACAAGGGGCTAATGTCACAGGGCTCCAAAAATAAAATCAGATATTCACGCAGGCAGGCAGGCAGGCACACACCAAAGGAAACAAATTTGTTGGGATGAATTATTTACACCTGAAGTAATTTCCATTTTATAACTTGAAGAAAAGCTGTGAATTGGGCCTTTTCAAACACTCTTCGTTCCATTTATCCAAAGACATTTTAATAACTATTTCTTCCTGACAAACGATATTAACTGATATGCCCTTTTTGTGCAATCATTAATGGTGTTTAAAAGAACTGCAAGTGGCACCGTGGACAAGTGTGAAGGAAAAGAATAGAAGAATATTCCCTTTAGCAAAAAATCCTACATTAACTTAGCCAGCCTACATACATACCTCTCTTTTATTTCTTTATTATTTGGCATGAATGTCTGAGTGTGTACGTGTGTGAGTGCATGCGAGCATGTGCATACACCAACATACATTCTCTGGCACTTGAGAAAAACACAAAAATGTTTTAATACCAGTCTTCCTAAATTAAGTCAAGAGTAAATTCACAGAACAGGTATAACTAAGGGGACCATACATCCCACCCGGCTCATCACCGTCTCTGCTTACACTGCCTGTCTGGCCCTAATTTTTCTTAGCACCCTCTTTCCCCCTCAAAACTGTCAATGTGGTTGTAGAACTTACATCCTTATATCCCACAGCAAGAACTACTGAATCCTCAGAGCAAAAGGGCAATCTAAGTTCCCCTAGAAAAACAAACATATTTGTAATCACTGGGAGAAGGGTTCTAGGCCTGAGCGACTGAACTAGAATGCATTGTGACCACTAGAGAGATCTGGTGACTATTCATTACGAATATACACTATGCTAGCCACTCTGCTCACCTGTAGAAGGCATGCTCCCTCCCCAACAAGTTGAAAGATTAATTTTTTTTTTACCCATAAATAGGCAGGGAAGAGGCTTCAAGATCTATTTTTTTTACAAGATATAGATTGGATTTCTGGTTTCAGGATGAGACGGAGTAGGCACACTTCTCTCTATTCCTTCCACTAAATACAGTTAAAACCCTGGACATAATATACAGAATAATATAAGATGACTCTGCAAAGTGGAGTGAAGAAGGCAAACCAGCTAGGGAACTCAGTACCCAGGGAAAGAATAGCCATGAATTCCCTGGGTTTTCTTTTTCACTTCACGCATCCCATCAATGCCAGTGAGAGCAGACAATATAAAGCCTCCCCAAAATTCTGCCTTCTCTAGCCAAAGGACTTGGAAAGGGGCAGCCTAACAAGACAGAAAATTAGACACAATATCCCTCCTGAATATAGATGTAAAATCTTTAATAAAATATTAGCAAATAGAATTCAGCAATATAAAAAAGAATTATATATCATGACCAAGAGGAGTTTATTCCAGGGATACAAGACTGATTCAATATTCAAAAAACAATCAATATAATTCACCATCTTAACAGGTGAAAGAAAAAATCACATGACCATATCAACTAATGTAGAAAAAGCACCTGAAAAAACGCAACACCAATTTATAATAAAAACTCTCAGAAAGCTATGAATAGAGGTGAACTTCCTCAACTTGATAAAGAACCTCTACCAAAAAAACTATAGCTAACATCATACTTAATGAAAAACTGAATGGTTCCCCCTAAGCTTAGGAACAAGGCAAAAATTTCTACTCTCATCACTATTTTCAACAGAGTGCTGGAAGTCCTAGCCAGCCCAATTATACAACAAAAGGAAACAAAAGGTACACATATTGAAAAGAAAGAAACGAAACTGTCCCTATTTGCAGATGACACGACGGTCCATGTAGAAAATTCCAAGGAATCTATAAAAAACTCCTAGAACTAACAAGTGATTTCAGTAAGGACAGAAGTGAATTTGCAAGATAGATAAATCTACAAAAATCAATAGTATTTTGATATACTAACAATGAACACCTGAAAATCAAAATCAAAAATACAACTTCATTTATAAAGACTCAAGCTGAAATTCTTAGACAGATCACAACATATACGTAATTTACATGCTGAGAACAATACAACACCGATGAAAAAAATAAAATAGGATCTAAATAAATAGAGAAATAAATGTTCATGGATTGGAAAACTCAACATAGTAAAAGATGTCAACTCTCCCCAGATTGACATAAAGGTTTAACATAATTCCTATAGAAATCTCAGTAGGATTTTTGTACCTCAAGACAAAATTATTCTAAAATCAAATGGAAAGTCAAAGGAATCAGAATCGCTAAACAATTTTGAAAAATAATTATAAGTGGGAAAAACAGAAGACCTATAGCTATAGTATCAAGTGGTGAAGTAATGAAGATACTAATCTTCGTTACTATCTTGTGTGGTATTGGCAGAGGGAAAGACACATAGATCAACGGAACAGAATAAAGAACCCAGAAATAGACTCACACTAGTACAACCAACTTATTTTTGACAGACGTGCAAAAGCAAGTCAATGGAGAAAGAACAGCCTTTTCAACAAAAGTGCCGAAGCAATTCAATATCCATAGGCCAAAAAATGAACCTTGACCCAAATCTCACACCTTATATAAAAATTAACACAAAATGGATCACCATCTTAAATATAAAGTGTAAAATTATAAAACCTTTAGAAGAAAACGTAAGAGAAAAAATCTTCAGGACCTAGAGCTTAGTGAAGAGATTTTAGAGGTGACAAGAAAAGCAGAATCCATAAAAGGAAAAGAAATAAGTAAGTTGGACTTCCTTAAAATTTTGAAACTTTTGCTCTGCAAAAGACTCTTTTAAGAGGATGAGAAAACAAGCCACAGACTGAGAGAAAACACTGCAAACCACACTGATTTGTATTTAGAATATATAAAGAACTCTCAAAACTCAACATTAAAAAACAATTCAATTAGAAAACGGGCAAAGGAGATGTGAAGAGACATGTCACCAAAGAGGACACATGATGGCAAATACACACATGAAAAGATGTTCTAGCCATTAGGGAAATGCAAATTAATACCACAGTGGGATACCACTACACATGTATTAGAACAGCTAAATTTAAAAAACAGTGACAATACCAAATGCTGGTGAGGATGTGGAGACACTGAACCTCATACAGTGCTGGTGGGAAGATAAAATGGTACAGCCATTTTGGAAAACAACTTGGCAGTTTCTTTAAAAACTAAATATACACTTAGCACACAACCCAACAATCACACTCGTGGACATTTAGCCCAGAGAAATGAAAACTTTCGTATACACAAGAACCCGTACACAGATGCTCACAGCAGCTTGATCTGTAATACTCGACAACTAGACACAAACAAAATGTCTCTCAATAGGTGAATGGCTAAACAAACTGTGGTACACCCATAGCATAGAATACTGCTTAGCAGTATTGATTTATACAACAACTTGGACAGATGTCAAGGGCATTACGCCGAGTGAAAACAAGCCAAACTCAGAAGGTCACATGCTGTGTGCTTCTATGAACATAACATTCAGAAAATGACAAAGTTATAGAGATGGGAAACTGATCGATGGTTACCACGGGTAAGGAGTAAAGAAGAAGATGGGGTAAGGGTGACTCCTGTACCTTGATTACAGTGGTGGTTACAAGACATACACATGTGATAAAATGGCAAAGAACTATACATATACACTGCCCCAACGTCCATTTCCTGGTTTTGATATTATACTATAGTTAGGTAAAATGCAATCATTGAGAGAAACTAGGTGAAAGATACACAGGACTTCTTTGTACTATTTTTGAATTTCCTATGAATCTATAATTATTACAAAACAAAAGGTTTGTTTTTTTTATAAATTTATTTATTTATATTTTATTTTTGGCTGCGCTGGGTCTTCGTTGCTGCGCGCGGGCTTTCTCTAGTTGCGGCGAGTGGGGGCTACTCTTCGTTGTGGCGTGCGGGCTTCTCACTGTGGTGGGCTGTCTTGTAATCTATAATTATTACAAAACAAAAGGTTTGTTTTTTTTATAAATTTATTTATTTATATTTTATTTTTGGCTGCGCTGGGTCTTCGTTGCTGCGCGCGGGCTTTCTCTAGTTGCGGCGAGTGGGGGCTACTCTTCGTTGTGGCGTGCGGGCTTCTCACTGTGGTGGCTTCTCTTGTTGCAGAGCACGGGCTCTAGGAGCGCGGGCTTCAGTAGTTGGGGCACGTGGGCTCGTTAGTTGTGGCTCGCGGGCTCTAGAGGACAGGCTCGGTAGTTGCGGCACACGGGCTTAGTTGCTCCGAAGCATGTGGGATCTTCCCAGACCAGGTCTCGAACCTGTATCCCCTGCACTGGCAGGCAGATTCTTAACCACCGCACCACCAGGGAAGTCCAAAAGTTTTATGAAAGTACGTGTTGATCAGAACTGGATGCCCCTACTTAAACAAATACCACGCTAAGTGTGCCAGCTTATAACAGTTTCCCCTCCTCTGGGAACTGTCTCCATCCCCTTCCCCCTCCCTCCACAGGGATGGGCCCCAGGCAGACAGTCCTATTTGTCTTAAGAAACGCTCAGCTCTGTTTTCACACTTGAACGGATGCTGGCCTGTGCTAAGCTGACCAGATTCTCTCTCCCAGGGATGTATGGGTCCTGCTTAAGAGTTTGGTTTAGCCTGGGCCCTGCACAGTGAGAATGTAACATCTGGAGCTGAAGGTGGTTGAGAAGTCTTCACAGATAAAAATGACAGAAAACAGAGAAGAATCAGGAGGACAGCCAACAGGTATACAGTCCTCTCTCCCAATCCATCCCTGCCCCTGGTTTCCATGAGTCACCCCTGTATTCTTATAATAATGAACAGGGTTTTGCTAGCTCAAGTTGCTCTTTATGTTTTACAACCAAATGAGTCCTAAGTAACGCAAAGACAGGATCCGGCCCCAAAAACCTCTCAAGGGTTCAGTAAAGGTGTCTAACTTGCCTTACCTCTTAAGACTTGCTTCTAGAGTTTGTCTCTCTAGGTTCTCCTAACTTTGTTACTCACTGTTCCAAGGTGGGCTCTAAGTGGCCTCGTTTCCAAGGAGGAAGATAAGGGAGTAACAGCAAGGTGTTTATTTCGCCTGCTGCTGTTGTACGTCAGGCGATCTCTCAGTTTAGAACTGCGTACTGTGAGGCTCATCCACTGAAGGTTCTGTGGCAGACTGTCCTGCAATCCTCTTCTCATGCCTTCCTGTTTTCAGTAGCATCTCCTCAGGTTGAGCTAGGCACACGGTCATGCAACTAGAAACTAGTTGCATTTCCATGTCTCCCTCGCAAGTAGATGAGGCCACATGACTAAGCCTGGGTGAAAGGGATCCGAGAGAAGTGATGCATGCCACTTCTGAGTCATGCCCTTAGAAGTAATCTGTTTTCTCTCCATTTGTTCCTTCCCCCTTCCTGGGACCTGGAACACGAACACGTTAGAGGTGAGCCACCTCCGACCCTATGGATAAAGGCAACCCTCACAGGGATCTAAAACAAGACGACAGAAGGTACCTGGGTCCTGGGCAGGTACTCTTCTGGACCACTCACCAACTCAGACTTTTACATAAGAAAGTAGTTAATTTCTATGTTATGTGAGTGACTGTTACCTGGTTTATGTTCAAGCAGCTGAACCAATGTTTGAAGAAATATAAACTGGGGTCTCTAGATGAGAAAAATCTTCTTAGCCTTCACCCTGGGCCCTGGTTTCTCCCACGGAATTCTGAGTACAGCTTTTAAGAAGTGAGTTTATACTGCCTTTTCTCTTCTTGGAAATGGTAGGTTTTCATTAGAGATGCCAATCATCAACCCCACAGATATTCCAGTGTTGCCAAACATGAGGAGGGAAGGGAAGCAGAATCCCAGCCACAATGAGAACGTCATACAGACAAGCAGACACTGCCACGCAAGCTCCTTGGAATGCCCTGGGGCGGCCAAGGACAATTCCTGGGGTTCCAGAGAAGAGCAAAGGCCGCAGAGGCTGGCACAGGTTCAGTCACAGTACTGCCACACAACATCCTCTAGTTCTAAACTGTTCAAACAATTCTAATTTCCCAAAATCCATCCTTAGCAGATACATTAGATATGGGGAAAAAAATCAAGCTAAATTATTTCTAAGAAAAACCCACTTCTGTCCTTATGGGTACCTCATTAACGATGACACAATCGGAGAGCTGTTTATTACTTGTAATCTGGACTCGGGAGGTCACTTGGAGAGAATATTTTATTAGGTCCTCTCCCTTAAATGGAGCAGACAATGATGATATCTGAAGCAGAATTTGTTTCTTATTAATAGGTCAGTTCTAACATTAATTTCCCCAAAGGCTGAAGGCCCTTTTGCAACTTGATTTGTGACTCTTTTCTCAGTTTTCCCAAAGATGGTATATAGTAACGACCACTCTAAATGCATTGGAGAGAGATTAACTTACTACATACAATGGATGTCTAAGGGCATCAGAGCTTAATTCTCTCCCAGAACCCTAGTTGAGAAAGGGCCATACAGACTAACCATCATGTGTCTGGCTGTCCTCTCTCCAGGTTTTAAAAAATTATGAATGCTAAGTTGCTCCTTATCACTCCAAAATAAACTGGTCTGGGACCTGAAGTAAGTCTTATAAAGTTCCCTGCCATTTACAGCACTATTTGCGTTGCTGGTGGGTGCTAGCCTCTCTCCGCCTGACCCCACGTGGGCACCTAACTAGTGAAAGAGTATCATGGTGAGGGGCGGTGACTGAACAGGCAGATAAAAGAAAATATCTCCTTTCAACAAATGCTGCTGGGACAACTGGAAATCCATATGCAAAAGAATGAAGCTGGACCCCTTCATCATATAATACACAAAAATGAATTAAAAATAGACCACAGGGCTCAATGTAAGAGCTAAAACTATAAAGCTTTTAGATGCGAACACAGGAACAAATCTTCATGAATTTGATTTGGGCAGTGGTTTCTAAGATAAATTTTTTTTTCATATCTTTATTGGAGTATAATTGCTTTACAATGTTGTGTTAGTTTCTGCTGTATGACAAAGTGAATCAGCTACATGTATACACATAACCCCATATCCCCTCCCTCTTGCATCTCCCTCCCACCACCCCCCCCCATGCCACTGGGCAATGGTTTCTTAGGTACGACAGCAAAAGCACAAGTGACGAAAGAAAAAACTTAGAGAAACTGGACTTGATCAAACTTAAAAATATTGTGCTGCAAATAGCACCATCAAGAAAGTGAAAAGAGGGGCTTCCCTGGTGGCGCAGTGGTTGAGAGTCCGTCTGCCGATGCAGGGGATAGGGGTTCGTGCCGCGGTCCGGGAGGATCCCACATGCCGCGGAGCGGCTGGGCCCGTGAGCCATGGAAAAAAAAAAAGAAAGTGAAACGACAATGCACAGAATGGGAGAAAATATTAGCAAATCATACATCTGACAAGGTTCCTGTATCCAGAGTATATAAAGAACTCATAACTTAAAAATAAAAAGATAAATAATCCAATTTAAAAATGGGCAAAAACCTGGGAAGACATTTCTCCAAAGAAGTTATACACATGGCCAATAAGCACATGAAAAGATGCTCAACATCACTATTCATTAAGGCAATAAAAATCAAAACCACAATGAGATACCACTTCACACCCACTAAGATGGCTATGATAAAAACTCTAAAAATCAAATAACAAGTGTTGGTAAAGGGGAGGAAAATTTGGAACCCTCATACTTTACTGGCAGGATTGTAAAATGCTTTAGCCACTGTGGAAAACAGTTTGGCAGGTCCCCAAACTGTTAAACATAGAGTTACCATATGACCCAGCAATTCTACTCCTAGGTATAAATACTCAAGACAAATGAAAAGGTAAGTCCACACAAAAATTTGTACACAAATATTCACAGCATCATTATTCTTATTAGCTGAAAAGTGGAAACAACCCAAACGTCCATCAACTGATGAATGGATGAAGAAAATGTGGTATATCTATATAATGGAACATTATTCAGCAATTAAAAAAAATTAAGTTCTGACTTACTGTACAACATGGATGAACCTTAAAAACATGATGCTAAGTGAAAGAAGCCAGTCACAGAAGACCACATGTTGTATGATTCCATTTAAATGAAATGGCCAGAGCAGGCACATCTATGAAGATGGGAAGTAGAGAGTGGTTGCCTGGGGCATGGGGGAGGGGAGAATGGAAAGTGACTGCTAATGGGCATCGAATCTCCTTTGGGGGTGATGAAAATGTTCTAAAATTAGACTGTTATGATGGTTGCACAACTTCGTAAATATGCTAAAAACCACTGAAGTATACACTTAAAAGAGTGAATTGTAGGCTACATGAAATGTATCTAAATAAAGCTGTCTTTTAAAAAAGATGAAGAGGACTTCCCTGGTGGCGCAGTGGTTAAGAATCTGCCTGCCAATGCAGGGGACACGGGCTCGAGCACTGGTCTGGGAAGATCCCACATGCCGCGGAGCAGCTAAGCCCGTGCGCCACAACTACTGAGCCTGCATGCCACAACTACTGAAGCCCGCACGCCTAGAGCCCGTGCTCCGCAACAAGAGAAGCCACTGTAATGAGAAGCCCGCGCACCGCAAGGAAGAGGAGCCCCCGCTCGCCACAACTAGAGAAAGCCCGTGCGCAGCAACGAAGACCCAACGCAGTCAAAACTCAATAAATAAATTTATATATTTAAAAATAAAAGATGAAAAAAAAAGATCTCTGCGTGAACTCCACCAGCGGCCCTGCCATCCACTTTGGAGGATGTCGTAGCCACCGCTGAGTGACTAGCATTGATGTGAGGTGCAGATTACAGTGGAAAGCTGGGGAGAACATGGAAGCAAGTTTAGCTGTCTGTGACCCTGACAGAGATCCATCCTCTAGGCTGGAAGGTGGCTGGAAGATGGCCAAAGCTCTCAGTGACTATTAAGGACAAAATATACTTCCTTTATGCACTAATACTACCAGGAAACTGTCTGTTTGGAAAAAACAAAAGCCATTACCTGAAAAAGAGTGCTGCTGCACAGATTCAGAATGGGGACTGGCTTCAAAGGCAAAGCTGCACCCACAGAACCTGTTGCTTTTCTTCCCATAACACTGTAAGCAGGAGTAACTCCGAAGCAGCCCCTGAGACCCACAAGGCCCCTGGAGCGGTGCCATGACGTATCCCGAGCATTTGTGTTAGTGATTAGTCAGGCTCACTTGAAGTAACACGCAGCAGCAGTTTTCTGCCCTGGACACCTGGCTCAATTTCACTGAGGCAAGTGATGGCTCTTCTTAAAGCCAAAGCCTGGAGAAGGATGGTCTTCTCGGTCCCGGGCCATGTCCACAGGTGTCCCCACCCTCCATCCAGCTGATCATACAGACAGATATCTTAGCAGCTCTGCATGTGACTGTTCTGTGCTGAGGTGCTCAACAACAGAACCTCTTCATGGGGATGAAAAGGAATCACACACCACATCTACTCAAAGTCGGGTCTGAGGGTCTTGAAGCTGGCCACGTGCACCGGGGAACATGAGATAAGACAGGCAAAGAGGGAAACTGCCATTTATATTACTGTCTTCTTCCCAGGAAAACACAGGCCAGAACAAAGAAGAGGGGTAGGAAGAAAAGGAAGAGGAGGGGAGGAGGGGAAGGAAATCAAACCAACCCAAAGCACACCCCAGCCTGGGACTTGCTCGTCCCTGGGGTCAAGTTAAGCCCTATCACTTAGAAAGCCTCTTTCTATGTGACCGGGAGACTGTAATCCCATCACAGAAATGAGTAAGGTAAGACTATAACCATTAAAATCACACCTGTCCACGGTGATGAGTGTAAATGTAAGTTTACATTTACATATGTATATGCAGATTTAAAATGAAGTTTCCGACCTTTCGCTCACTTATCTGTTCTACTTACTTTTGGACTGTTGGATGGGGTTTCACGGTTGCTACAGAAGCTGGCCCGCCTACAGCAGTAGCAGGCTCTTGATTTTCTGTAGCTTGATTTTCAGGTCGGAATTTTCTACGGATGGGCTTTGATGGGGGCTGAGAATACGGTATGTCCTGTGGATTTAAAAAAACAAAACAAAAAACAAATGTTAAACAATTAAATGCCACCCATCATGTCAATGCCCCATGTTCCTCTCGGCCTATCCCCAAGGTCAGTCATGTGCTCCATTCAAACTTGACACGTCAGGACAAGTGGCTGATTCGTGGCTCGGCAAGACCTGGAGAGACCCGGGCATCAGATTCCAGGGGCCTTTCCTTCTTTCTTTTTCTTTTTTTCTTCATGCTTGCAGCCTATTACCTCTTTTGTCACCTGGAAGGACACAGGACTCAGATGCCCTCTCTCCCTCCCCTCCTTTCTTTTTTAAATGCTGTGTGCATCTCACACCACGGGGCCTTTCCTTACTGAAGACAAAATTCACTCTTGTCTCACTTTGGGGCTTTGGGGAATACGTTCTGAATCTGTTCTAAGTTTTAAAGTTTGTAGAGGTCTTCGTCATATGCTCATCATTCTCCTACCCCCAGCTCCTACATCAAGCCAAAGTGACGAGCCACTGTGTCTCCTGGAAGGAGACAGTTGGCCTGCTTCCTTGGAGGCCCTGCCTCACCTGTGCTCCAGAGCCCAGGCCCCTGTGCTCTGTGATGGGAGGGGGCCTGAGAAAGTGGGGAAGGAGAAAGGAGGGGAGAAGACGAATGGGAGAGCACGGTGAGTGAGCGAGCAAATGGCCCAGGACCTGGTGACGTGGGTGGGCAAGGGGGGACCGCGGCAAAAAGACTAGGAAGGGGAGACGGCCCCAGCCCCCAGGGCACCCCTCGAGGCTCAGCAGGGCTCCCCACTGCATCTCTTGGTCTTGCCAAAAGCAAGGCCACCATATTTAGCTGGGAGGTTGAAGAGGGAAGTACCAAACTATCAGAAACATCAAGGTGGAGCCCAGAATCATCAGGACCCTAATCTTCACAAAGAACCCAGATTCTAGGAAATCTGGATCATAAACATTCATGTCAGGGCATGAAAACTTTAAAACGGTATGTCTGCTCACAGAGGCAGGCAGCCCAGGGGAGGGAGGCGTCACAAGGCCATCACAGTAACACCCTCACGCTGGCCTTACCTTCTTTGTTGGACTACTTTCTGCAGCTTGGGAGGGGGCTCTGTTCAGCTGGGGGTGTAACTCGGCCTCAGACGCTTGTTCAGACTGTAGCAAAAGATCACAGAAAGGAAAAAGCTGCAAAAACATAACCACCTAAATATGTAATGAAGAGAGCTTAGGAAAAGAGTTACTAAGGAGAAAGAGCCAAGGATGGCCGGAAACTGCTGATCCTTGAGAAAAGTTTCCGTGACCCTGCTGTTCCCTCCCACCCCTCCTCCCAGCGTTGTTCAATCTTAGGAAAAGAAGTCACAGGAATGCCTTCTTCTTTTTTTTTAATTTTTTAATTTTTTAATTTTTTTTTTAACATCTTTACTGGAGTATAACTGTTTTACAATGGTGTGTTAGTTTCTGCTTTACAACACTAAGGAGAAAGAGCCAAGGATGGCCGGAAACTGCTGATCCTTGAGAAAAGTTTCCGTGACCCTGCTGTTCCCTCCCACCCCTCCTCCCAGCGTTGTTCAATCTTAGGAAAAGAAGTCACAGGAATGTCTTCCTCTTTTTTTTTTTTTTTTTTAATTTTTTAATTTTTTAATTTATTTTTTTTAACATCTTTACTGGGGTATAACTGTTTTACAATGGTGTGTTAGTTTCTGCTTTACAACAAAGTGAATCAGTTGTACATATACGTATGTTCCCATATCTCTTCCCTCTCAAGAGGAATGTCTTCTATAATTGGACGTATGTATTGCTAAAAACTAATGCTTCGAAAGCACAAACTAAAATTAATAAAGCTTATCAGAAAAATAGGGTGGGGAAAGAAGTTAAAATTTCAACCCGAGCACTAACAAAAACAATAATTATAATAAAAAGCACTGAAAGTTTTTTAAATATTAAATTTCTGATAAAAACTCTAGTAGATATGACTCTCTACCTTAAAAAAAGGTGAGGGGTAAGCATGATGGAGGGGTAAACAGAGGGATTCTGGCTGCTGAGTGTATGGAGTCTGTGAATAAAAGCACAAAGACGGGCGAGGAATGGCCCCAAAGGCCTTCAAGACAGCGGGGCCACACAGCCCAGAGCAGAGCCCAGGGAGCGCGGGTGTCCGGCTCAGCTCACTATCTCCCGGGCTTGCTACATTCAGCGCTGCTAGAGTCCTTGGCTTTCAGCCACTAGTAGCCAGTGAGGAAAAATGTTAACATGTGAACCAACGTGGCCTCCACATTATCAGTCCTCTATTGACCCACAAGCTAATCTGCATCACAGAAACACACACTGCGGGCATACAACCTACGGGCCTGAGGGCACCTATTTCGTTGCTAAGCAGCCCTCTCCAAACCCTTGCAGGGCCTGGCTTCTTCCTTACTCTGACCCTACTCCTCCCCGCCCACCGCCCCACCCAGCACGTTCCAGCTGCCTCTAGTCTTCAGAGACCAGCAGCCCAGCTCGGCACCCTCAGCTGTGTTTGTAAAGCTCCTGTCCCTGGCATCTGACGAGTCGCAGTCTCCTACTTGGAATCATTCTCTCTTCCTGTTCTGGTTCCTCTTATCCCTCACGTGTGGGGTTTCTCAAGGTTCTGTTTTCAGTTCTCCTGCTCCATGTTTCCCTCCCTGTCCACTCTCTCCTACAGTAAGCCCATCTGCTCCTATACTTCCACTGCCCACGCTGGAATCCTTGGTGCCCAACCAACTCCCAGCCTCTTTGAAACCCACGCTGCAGGCACTCAACATGCGTGATTTCTAGTTCCAAGTTTTTCTTATACCCTTCTCCTTTCCATTAAGGGTAACTGTATTGTTATTGTTGTTGTTGTTATTAATAGATGTGTACTATGAACCACCGAACACTTGCTATGTGTCACATGTTGCTCTAGGTGTTTTGCATGGATTATTGCATTTCATCATCACAGTCCCAGGAAGTCGGGAAGAAACTAAGGACCCAGAAGGTAAGGGACTCACCCAAGATCACACAAATAGCAGAGTCCAAACCCAGGCCTCAGGTTCCAAAGCTGGGCTGTGACCACTATGCTATACAGCCTCCGGCACTCTTGGGCCTGAGTGTTATTCACTCAAGAAATATCTATCCAACAGCCACGACAGGCAGCCCCTGTAGTAGCACCGGTGCTCAAGGATGAACAAGCCCTGGACCTTGCAGTCTAGGGGGAAAGGCAAAGAATGTTCAGGCAAACAGCCTTCAGGGGAATAAGGACTACGGCGAGGGCGTGCGGGGGCTACAACAGCAGCCGGCCTTGTGGGTCACCAAGACTCAGGCAAAGGTGACATGCCGGCTGCGAGCTGGGTGCAGAGGGGCCCTGCACAGGGATGGCAAGAAAGGAGGATCGAGGGGCCTCCCAGGTTCTGACACCCGGGAGGGCAGGCTGGGGTACCACGAGAGCACGGAGGCCAATCCCCGCAACAGGAACCGAGGGAGAAACAGGTGGGAAGGGGAGCCCGCTTTGGGTGGGACACACTGAGTTTGAAGTACCCGGAAGCATCCAAGTGAAGTCGGTCAAGAGCCATTCACGGTCAGGCTCCCCCACCTTCTCAGGGGTTCGGACAGATGGCATCACAGTCCAAGATGCACGAGTCCAATGTCAGCTTTCTGAATGGCTGAGCAAGGACCTGACAAGCACCTAGTGCAGGGCTGCCCGTGACCTGTGCTAAAGAACAGGACCTGGACCTGAGGCCCGCACTCGCCTTCCACTGCCAATCCACTGCCTGCCCTGCTACGGCCCGCCCGGTCTCCACAGGGACCACAGGTGTGCGCCCACATGGCCCAGCGGCCAGGCAGAGAGGAGAGAAGTGACGGACAAGTCACTCCGCCTTTCAGTTGGTCAGTTCCCCTCCGTATCATCAGGCAGGTAGAGAGAGGTGTCCGTCCTAACGCTCCCTTTCCTGGGGAGATGAGTGAAGTCTCCTTCTTGGGGAAATATTGAGGGAAATGATCAATTTCATCCTCTTTTCAACAAAAATGAGGATTCTGAGCACAGCAAAAGCAGCAGAGTGTCTTTATCACTGACTTCCTTTTCTTGTAAACATCTCTAAATCACCAACAACAATGGGGTGGGGCTTGGGAAGGATGAGGAGCAGTTGTATGGCCTGAAAACCGTTTTCCATTTAAAAATTTACCTTCCTGAAATTGTATTCAAGGGCCTGGGTTTTCTACCTCTATGACTAATAACAAACAACTCCGCAGTCTTAAGTCAGGCTGATCTAACCATCAGTCTCCTTAGGAGGAAACTCAAGACCTCCCCACCACTTTCTACTGCTCCAGGATCCATTCTAAATGGGTCCACCTATTAACATTCAAAAGAGCAAACCTCAGGAGGGGCCTAGAACACAAGAATCAGGAAGGACCTGGAAAGGCAGAGCCTCACCCCAGCCAGAACTTTTCCCAGGAAAAGAGATGGAAAAAGAAAACTAGCTTTGTGCTTAAAAAAAAAAAAAAGAAATTTAAAAAACCTAAAGATGAGACTTAGACACGCAAAAGCCCCTCTTCCCAATAAACTATTCCACTTCCCTTCATGAAAACAGTATGAAGCTCACATAAGACTTAGCAGCTGGCAAGCAGAACAAACTGGGAGATTTCGTTGCTATTTCTTCAGACTTTTCTAAGTTAACGATTCTGGGAGAATGAAAACCCATGAAAACAGGGGGACCCCAGTGGCTCCCTTTCTTCTCTTTGTATTAGAGAAATGGGGGAACAACTCTGCTATCAATATGGACAATATGTCCTTGTCCAAAAGTTCTGGTCGTCTGAAGCGAAATCCAATGCCTGAACTTTATGGAAGAAATAAATATGTGGATTACAATTATATTGGAATATCAGTCCTTCCCTCACGGCTCCATGTGTAACAACACATACCTAGCCGGGACGTGACAAGCCAGGAAAAGGCACTTTTAGCCAAGAGCTCATTGAAACTTGAGCTAAGGTCCCTTTTAAAAATATAACTGTCATTTTAATATTAATACTCTCCTATCCAGAAATGAGAAATATATTTTCAATCTAATTTTGCAATGAAAAACCTGGACAGGTCACATGGACTTGGAAGGTGCTGCCACTCAGGATGCTGAGAACTGCTGTGGGGTTTTTTTTTGGTTTTGTTTTTTGTTTCTGCGTTACGCGGGCCTCTCACTGTTGTGGCCTCTCCCCTTGTGGAGCACAGGCTCCGGACGCGCAGGCTCAGTGGCCGTGGCTCACGGGTCTAGCCGCTCCGCGGCACGTGGGATCTTCCCGGACCGGGGCACGAACCCGCGTCCCCTGCATCGGCAGGCGGACCCTCAACCGCTGCGCCACCAGGGAAGCCCTGCTGTGGGGTTTTGATGGGACAACATGGGCTCTGCTCAGTTGGCTCCCCAGAAAGGGACATAGGCCCAGGGAGGCTAAGCATTTGGATTCTCCACCAGAAGAAGGGATCATTCAGTTATTCAATTATACAGATAATTATATTATACATCTGATGTGTCACTTTCCAAGAATCCTCAGCTCAGGTTCGGCTTCTAGGCAACCGGACCCGAGACACCAGATAACGTGCTCCCAGAAGAGGGGAGGTTAAAGTACTCTAGTATGTTTCTCCTTGGGCTGTCTCTTGAATCACTTGTTCTGGGGGAAGCCAGCTGCCATGTCCTGAAGCCACTCAGACAGCCCTGTGGAGAGGCCTACTTAAGAAGGAACTGAGGCCTCCTACCAACAGCCACGTGAATGCACCATCTTAGAAGTGGATCCTTCAGCCCCCATCCAGCCTTCAGATGACACCGGTCCCAGTTGATGTCTTGACTGTGGCCTAATGAGAGACCCTGAGCCAGAACCACCCAGATTAGTTGCTCCTGAATCTCTCACTCACAGAAACTATGAGATAATAAATGTTCGTAGTTTTAGGCCTCTTAAAAAAATACACTCTAGTAAGTCCAGAACTTGGGGTCTAGTAGGGTGGAATAAGTGTGAACAGTGGAGAACAGGGGGAGAGCTGAAGTTGGAGAAGGGCAGTGGATTGGACCACACATGGTCTTACAGACTGTCATCCTGGACTATTTATCAGCCACTCAGTACCACTGCCCACATCTATGCTCTTCCCTACACTGCAGTGGGTCTGACCCACTACAGTGGGTCAGAACTACATTTATAGACAAAAAAAAAAAAAAAAAAAAAAAAAAAAAAAAAAAAAAAAAATACACTCTAGTAAGTCCGGAACTTGGGGTCTAGTAGGGTGGAATAAGTGTGAACAGTGGAGAACAGGGGGAGAGCTGAAGTTGGAGAAGGGCAGTGGATTGGACCACACATGGTCTTACAGACTGTCATCCTGGACTATTTATCAGCCACTCAGTACCACTGCCCACATCTATGCTCTTCCCTACACTGCAGTGGGTCTGACCCACTACAGTGGGTCAGAACTACATTTATAGAATCTCCTTTCAACACAATTCCTGACTGCCACTGAGAGTCACTCACATGAAACCAAGGAGGTGAGAGAAAACAAGCCATATTACTGCTCCTCTGGCAGCGGTGGGCAGAAAAGCATGGGCTTCAGCAGTCAGAAGATCTTGCTGTGGCCTTGGGCATTTCCCTGCAAATCATGACTTCCATGCTGCAGGCAGCCTGAGCATCTCCAGCTGTTTCCTTCAGTTCTTGGAATATCTGCACTTCCAGTAAGTTATGGTAAACCTGACAGCGGTAGCCTTCACTCACCTCTGCTCCTCCAGCACATCTAATTCTTTCTGGAAGCACCTAATTCCGTGAATGAAATCTCTTCCAGTGTGAAACACCTAGAGCAGTTTCTGTTTTCCTGACTACACCTTGGTTGGTACCTCCCTACTGAGGATTTGGAGCTTATCCCGAGGGCCACAGGGGCCAATGAAGGATTTCAGGCAGGGAAGTGAGCTGACTAGATTTGCATTTTAGAAGGATCATTCTGGACCCAGTGAGTAAAACAAATTGGAAGGGACCCATACTGGCGGAAGGGAACTCAATTAGAAGGCTAAAGAATAAAACAAGACAAGAGACGATGGTCATTCAAACCAGTCTGGTGAGAGTGAGGTTAGGCAGATTTGAGAGCTATTTTGACTGGAAACTGGATACCTCCTTGGAGGCTGGTGGAGAGCAGTGATACACGGAGTCCTGGCTTCCATCTTAGACAATGGGCAAATGGTTGAGACATGAAATAGTTTAAAGCAAGAACAAAGAAACATGGCAGCACAGTAGCTGAATAAAATTAAGCAGACTCATCACAAACCGGTGCTAGAACAACCTGCCCAATAAGGGTTCCAAGGGAACACCAGTTCCACGAATTTCTTAGAGGAAGGACTGGCAAACTTTTTCTGGAAAGAGCCAGATAGTAAATGCTTTCAGGTGTCCCGGTCATTCGGTCTCTGGGTCTCCAGCTCTCTGCTGCTGAGTGCAAAACCAGGTGCAGACAATACAAGGAACAGGCGTGGCTACATCCCAATAAGCTTTATTTACAGAAACAGGTGTCAGGATAGATTCGGTGTGTGGGTCATAGTTTGCCAGGCCCTGACCCGGAGGGGAGAAGATTCTACACATAAGCTTAGGAAACCCTGCAGAGTCTCTCCCTCTTAGAAATCCAGAGAGCGTACAGCACGCCACACTGCCTGAACTCCCGTGAGGTAAAGGAAGCCACTGCCTTTGTTTAACCCAGCAGTTCACAAACGTATTTGGCTTCGACTCCTTATTCTCATGTAATTCACATGACCATCCAGCAAAATCAATGTTCTGTGGAACACGCTGGGGAAACACTGAGCTACAGACTGGGTTCTAGAGGAAAAAAGGAAAACCATTCCATTTGATTGGAACGGCAAACCCCATTCAAGTCAAACGCACATCCCTCTGCCTCTAGCCTGGGCCGAGCGTGAGAGGCAGGCTGAGGACGGTTGTTGCTGGGCAAGAAGGGCTCCCTCCCTGCCTCTCCGCTTCCCTGCAGTAGCAGCTCTCGCTGCTGCTGCCAACTACTTCTCTGCAAGAATTTATTTACTGCGCTCCTCTAAAACCTCCTGGACACAAACACAATAAAAATCATTCCTTACGGTAGTTAAAACACATGAACAGAACACTGATAACTTATGGATTTTTTTCTGAAGTAGCTTAAGAACAACACGTCTCAGGTTCCAGTTCCACCCAGGCAGGTGAGCTCACAAAGGCCCCGTGGCTCCCATCTGAGCCCAGGTGCTCATGACACCCACCCCCACCAACCTGGGCCACTGCAGAAACTTCAGTGGGTCTTTCTCCAGCCTTCGGTTTTTCCCCTGGTCTAGTCCACCCTGCATGCCACTGAGGAACTCATCTTGTAAAGCACCTTCTCATCAAAACACTTTTTCTCAAGGCCCCTCGATGGGTCCTTAACGCCTGTGGCACACAACACAATCCCTCAGCCAGTTAAAGATCTTCCATTGGGCTTCCCTGGTGGCACAGTGGTTAAGAATCCACCTGACAACGCAGGGGACACGGGTTCAAGCCCTGGTCCGGGAAGATCCCACACGCTGCACAGCAACTAAGCCCGTGCGCCACAACTACTGAGCCCGCGCTCTAGGGCCCGTGAGCCACAACTACTGAGCCCGCGCGTGACAACTACGGAAGCCCGCGCGCCTAGAGCCCGTGCTCCGCACGATGGGTCCTTAACGCCTGTGGCACACAACACAATCCCTCAGCCAGTTAAAGATCTTCCATTGGGCTTCCCTGGTGGCGCAGTGGTTAAGAATCCACCTGACAACGCAGGGGACACGGGTTCAAGCCCTGGTCCGGGAAGATCCCACACGCTGCACAGCAACTAAGCCCGTGCGCCACAACTACTGAGCCCGCGCTCTAGGGCCCGTGAGCCACAACTACTGAGCCCGCGCGTGACAACTACGGAAGCCCGCGCGCCTAGAGCCCGTGCTCCGCAACAGAGAAGCCACCGCAATGAGAAGCCCGTGCACCGCAACGTAGAGTAGCCCCCACTCGCCGCAACTAGGGAAAGCCCGTGCGCAGCAACGAAGACCGAACGCAGCCAAAAGTAAATAAATAAAGTAATTAAATAAAATAAAGAAATAGGAAAAAAATTTTTTTCAAAAAAGATCTTCCATCATTTGGCTCCAATTTACCTCTGCATCATAACTGCATTAGTTTGTCGATAGGGAACCCGCTCCAGGCACATAAGTATTACCTGAATCTTCAAACACACCACAAGTTTCTTCTCAACTCAATTCTATTTATTCTAGAACTTCTAGCCCAGTGGTTCCCAAATATATTCTCACAAGAGAATTATCTGGGGAATTTTGATAAATTACAGACTTTTACATTCTACCCCAGACGTCTCTAATTAGAATCTCCTAGGGCTGGAACATTAGAACTTCTATTTTAACAAGCTCCCTGAGTGATTTTTCTGTAGCCAGCCCAGACCAGCTAGGGACCACTGATGGCCCAAACTCTTCATTTAAGAAATGAGAAAACCAAGACTCCAAGGTCCTAGTCTGGAAAAGGCCACAGGTGCTCCAGCAAAAACTAACCAGGCTTCTTAATTGTTTTCTTCTCCATTTATCATGGAGGCAATAGGTGGTATATGCAACATGGTTTCATAAATAAATAAATACATATTTGAAGCTGTGCAAAATTTTTACCAGTAAGACTTTTATTTAAAAGTCGAGGGACTTCCCTGGCAGTTCAGTGTTTGGGACTTCGCCTTCCAGTGCAGGGAGTGCGGGTTCAATCCCTAGTCGGGGGAGCTGGGATCCCACATGCCTCACGGCCAAAAAAACAAAACATAAAACAGAAGCGATATTGTAACAAATCCAATAAAGACTTTAAAAATGGTCAACATTGGGCTTCCCTGGTGGTGCGGTGGTTAGGAATCCACCTGCCAATGCACGGGACACAGGTTCGAGCCCTGGTCCAGGAAGATCCCACAGGCTGCAGAGCAACTAAGCCCATGCGCCACAACTACTGAAGCCCACGTGCCTAGAGCCCGTGCTCCTCCACAAGAGAAGCCACCACAATGAGAAGCCCGCACACTGCAACGAAATTAGCCCCCGCTCGCCGCAACTAGAGAAAGCCGGCGTGCAGCAACGAAGACCCAATGCAGCCAAAAGTAAATAAATAAAATAAATAAATTTATTTTTTTTAATGGTCAACATCAAAAAAAAATCTTTAAAAAAAAGAAACGTGAGTGTGTTTTTAATAAATAAATAAAAGTCGAATTGGCAACAGGCAAAGAATCACATATTCATGCTACTGACAGATTAGAAAAAGAAACTCAAGCTTCATTTACCTCCCAAGAATCCAGGCAGATCCCAAGACAGAATCACAAAGGTCAAGGCTAGTTTCTAGGCAGATGAGCAGATAATCCTGCTACTGTATCTAGGGGATCTCCAGCATCTTAGTGGTAGTCTCAGTGTCATTTGGTGCTTGACTTTAACCTGACCCCAATCTCTGCTGGTTAAGGACACACCAGAAAGCCCTGCGGTCAAACCCAGGCATAGAAGATGCAGAACCAACAGCCAGCAGCACAGTGGCCACAACAAACCCCTTCATTCCACAGTCAGTCTCAGAGAGAAAATCCAGAGGACTGAGTTCTCTGTAAGAACAATTACCAAAATCCATGACCCAAGTCACTTATGAGAGACAGAAATGGAGCTGAAGTATAAGCACCTGGAGGGCAGGAGCTGGGTCTTGTTTCACTCTCGCTTTCCCAGTGCCGAAGCTAAAAACCAGCAAACGGCAGGTCCTCTGATCAACGTATGCCATGAACTAGTAATGAATCCAACACTGTTTCATATTCCAGTGGACAAGTCAAAAACTTCATCCCACGGCAACTGGGGCCACAGAGCACAGCAGGTACAGGGCACAGGATGTGGAGTCAAATCCAGGCTTGGCACTTGCTTGGGCATGGGCTTAACCTGTCTGAGCCACAGTTTCATCATCTGCAAAAGGGGATAATCCATCTAACTCCTAGCATTGTGAAGATTAAGTGAAACATCTGTCTAGGGTGCTAAGCACAATAACACGGTAGCTATTCACTAATGGCAGCTACTATCATAATCGGGAATAAAATTACAGTTGGTTTCCCAGGCACAGGATCTATTTCTGCAAGTAGAAGCTGACTCAACATGAGGGACTTTTCCCCTCTTGCCAAAAGATGAAACCCTTGACTGGGAGAGTGCTGACTCTAGTTTAGGTAATAAGCAGGTCCCATAGAGCAGGCTGCCCACAATCCAAATTTGTGCCACTGGATATTACTGCTACCAATACTGGAAGGAAGACATTTTTACAAATAAAAGCAGACTTCGTGGCTGCCTCAGTACAAACATCTCAGGCAGCTTGCACTGAGACTCTCTGGCGGACCTTACAGCAGGCCAGTCCAACATTAGGGACACCCGGGGGAACACTGACAGAGGAGCTCAGGGACAATTTCAATGGAAGTGGATAATCAGCAACTATAATGGACAACTAGCCCCTGGATACAAAAGTCACAAAGCATAATCACTCAGGGATTCCTGGAACCTACGGGATTATGGACAACATCCATGAAACAGACTTGCTGATACAACTAGAGGACTATGGGCATTGCATTTTGGTCTAAAAGGAAAATATTTGACCACAACTAGACTTTGGTTCTTTTCTAGTAACAGAACCAAGTCTGAGCCCCACCCTCTATTCATTCCATATGTAAAGCCATATTATAACACCGCCCAAAGAGTCAACAACACAGGCCTCACAGATAAGGTGATATACGGCAAGATTGTCTTGAGACCCATTTTCCCCACCGTAAGGTTGAAGAAAGATGCTATATGAACGCCCCTTGCCACACCAAACAGACTCTTACTAAAACAGGTACCCACCACCATCAAAATTCAAAGGCATCTGGTTACGAGGCCTTTAAAAATCTTTTGCTGGTCCCTCACACCTGACATACACAGACTGGCAACAATACAATATAAAAATTTCAAAGCGCCTCAAAGTCCTAGCTTCACTCGAAATTTTACCACACTTATAATTTTGAATTCCTTTCCCATTCCCATTGCTCTGTATTAGTGATGGAGTGTTTCGATAACATTTCTTCTAACTGCTGATAGCTCATACTTAGACTGTGATAAATGTCCCCTTTTGGGATGACACGGCCCTTCCTGCATGAGCCAGGACCATCAGAGAAAAGTGGCTTTAGAAGAAACTCAATTAGAAATAGCTGGCTAGAGAGGGAGCTGTAAAAATTATGTAAGGGTTAGGAACCAGCCATAAAATAAATTCAGTATTGATGACGATGTGGAAGTGAAATGAGAACACTGCTGATGGAGTATAAATCAGTACACTTTATAAAACCATTTGGCAGAATCCACCAAAGCTGAACATATGCTTACCATATAACCCAGAAATTCTACTCCTAGGGATAGACCCAAGAGAAATGAAAACATACATCCACTCAGAAACTCGTACATGAATATGCATAGCAACATTATTTATAACTGCCAAAATTTGAAAACTACCCAAACATCCATCAGCCGTAGAAAACAGTGATATAGAAATTCCCTGGGGGCACAGTGGTTAAGAATCCACCTGCCAATGCAGGGGACACAGGTTCGAGCCCTGGTCCGGGAAGATCCCACAGGCCGCGGAGCAACTAAGCCCGTGTGCCACAACCACTGAGCCTGCACGCACCACAACTACTGAAGCCCACACGCCTTGAGCCCATGGCTCCACAACAACAGAAGCCACCACAATGAGAAGCCCCCGCTTGCCACATCTAGAGAAAGCCTGGCACAGCAACAAAGACCCGACACAGCCCCCCCCTCCCAAAAAAAAAAGAAAGAAAGAAAACAGTGATATATTTGCATACACAACGGAATACTATACAGCAATGATCTACAACCGCATACAACAATCTGGATGGATCACACAAACAGCGTGTAAGCAAAAGAGGCCAGACACAAGAGTATATACTACATGGTTCCACTTATATAAGGCAGAAAACAAGTAAAACTCACCTATGCTGCTGCGAGTCAGAATAGTGGGAACCCTAAGAATAAGGGATAGGAACTGAAAAATAGCATAAGAGGGGCTTTCTAGGCACCAGTAATA
Source organism: Physeter macrocephalus (assembly GCF_002837175.3). Classification (NCBI taxonomy): domain Eukaryota; kingdom Metazoa; phylum Chordata; class Mammalia; order Artiodactyla; family Physeteridae; genus Physeter; species Physeter macrocephalus. The sequence goes on along the minus strand of NC_041234.1, from coordinate 1,447,572 downwards.
TTCTACTTCTTGCTTTGAGTGCCAGTAACACACGTGTGCTGAGCTTGTGATCATTCACTGAGTTGAACACTCAACATGTACTCTTCAATACGCATATTATACTTGGATAAAAAGTTAAAAAATAAATCCAGGAAAGCCAATTTCCTGTAATGTCCTTAAAGTGCCACCTAGTGGCACAAGTTAAATGTAAACAAGAAGGAAGATTCATTTCAAGTTGACTTGAAAAACATGGCCCCATTTCTATCAGCACATTTTGGGACTGGGCTGGAACAGTGCCCTAGATTTAAAAACAAACGAAAAAAAAAACCCCACAAAACAACAAAAAACCTTTCCCCTGGCACAGAGAATACTGACACAAAGCTTCAGTGGCAAAATAAAGCTGTCTACCACAGGGCACGCTGGTACCAATGAGCCAATGATGATGCACACCCCTTCCCAACTGCACCTGCAATCAACCACGGTGGGAATATTTACAACCAGAGGTTGGCAACAGCTACAAATAGGGGCTTTTTCTTTTTTCAGAGAGAAGATTTACCAGCACACAAGTAAGGGATACCTACAGAACTTGCCGAGCAGAGCAGGGCATTCAGGAGGGAGACGGGAAGAAACAACTCCTTTATCCTGTTTTCCCAGCACAGTCTTCTTTCCCTCTTCCTCACCTTAAAGGCAAGGCCGTAGTTGGTTTCTTCTAATTATGCTTGAGAAACGCAGAGTTGAGAAGGACCACCCACAGCAAGCCTTGGAAGCTGCCAGGTGAATGAGTAAATGATATTTGCTCAAGGTTTTACTAGTAAAGTCGGAAACACAGAGCATCTTGATCAGAAAAAGGTCCCCAAGGCAAAGCCGCAAACTACAGACACAGGCATCGCAATCCTTGTGTTAGGAGATGGTGGGTTAAAAGGCTGATGGGGGGACTGTCTTTCTGTTGATTCTTTTCCTTTTCATTTCCACTATTTACAGAAACAAGTGACATGTGGATTTGGCCTATAGATTGTAGTTTGTTGACCCCTGATGTAGGCAGAAGGCCAGCCGTGAAAGGTCACAGAAGTGGGAAAGAAGGTGGTTCAAACACAAGTAGTTTAGTAAGCCAGTCCGGCACTCATTCTGGGCTCATGATCATGAAGTTCTGGCTGTCCTGAGTCTGTTCTTCTGTTGGCCAACTAGACTCCACCTCTGCTTTGCTGGGCCTGTACTGATCATTATAATAGCTCATTGTTGGTGAGAGCTGACCATATGCCAGGCACCATCCTAAGTGCTTTACAGATATTAACTCACTTAATTATCACAACCCTATGAGAGCAGACACTACAACTATCCTCATTCACAGATGATGAAATTGAGACACGGAGAGGCTAAGTAAATGTGTCCAAAGACACACAGCCAGTAAGAGGCAGAGAGAGGATTTGTACCCCGAGCCCACGTTCTTAACTACTCCGTCAGGCTGCCTCCCGGGGCCCGCCCTCTGGGCATCCTCCACCATCCTCTCCCAGTGACACCACAGCACAGGGGGGCACCCTCCCATCCCATCCCGCTTCTCCCCTGACACTTAGGGGTGCTTCCTGCTTTCTGTCACTGTGTGGAGTGGTCAGAGAAGAGAAATAAGGATTCCTTTGTTCAGGAACCTAGAAACCAGCCGTAGTTGACTCCCAGGGGAAACACCGGGCTATCTTGTTAGTTATAGGAAACATGGTGTCCAGCTATCGCCTACAATCCTTCACCACAGAGCATGAGAAAATGGGTTTAGATGAGACACATGGAAAATGACACAGTTACATACATACACCATGAGAGACTACAGGATGTAAGGTGTTAGGCGTGACTGCTTTCAGAGGGTGGGGAAGGAGAAAGGAGCTGTAGGAGAAGGAGCGCATCACAACCTTTGTGCTCCCATAGTTGTCAGCAAAGTGTGGGCCTCTCATAAGCACATTTCATTAACACCTGATGAATTGATTAGACGAACTTAAGGCATCTTCCAGAGGAGTGATGCTAGCACAGTAAGCTTTACACAATAACATTACAAGCAAAATGTAATAAGGAGGGGGAAACCTAGGAAAGAAAACAAGTTACCAATGGTAGGATAAAGCTAATTTATTAAGAGGTTTCAGAACATAAAATGTATTGGTGATAATGTGTCAACTCCGTTGTTAAGAAAAAAGAGGTGGGCTTCCCTGGTGGCGCAGTGGTTAAGAATCCGCCTGCCAAGGCAGGGGACAAGGGTTCGTGCCCTGGTCCAGGAAGATCCCACATGCCGCAGAGCAACTAAGCCCGTGCGCCACAACTACTGAGCCTGCGCTCTACAGCCTGCAAGCCACAACTACTGAGCCCACGTGCTGCAACTACTGAAGCCCACGCATGCATAAATAAATAAATAAAAGAAGAGAGAGGTTAAGAAAATAACTGTGAGACGTGGTTGCATAGCAGAGCATGGTAGGTGGAGCCGGCACTCTGAGCCTAGATAGTCAGGGTCAGAATCACAGCTTTAACTTGCTGTGGGTGATTTTGGGCAAATTTCTAGTTCTCTGTGCCTCAGTTTGCTTATCTGCAAAGTGAGGATAGCAACAGAACCTACTACTGCACATGGTTGCTAGGATTAAATACGTTAATATTTATAAAGGACTTAGAAGAGCATCTGGCACATAAACACTATACTCAAGTACATGATAAATTTATAAAATAAATAATCTCAAAGCCTCAATGGTTTGTATACTTTTAAAATCAATTTTGAAATGCATAAATAATAATTATTTATGATGTAAAACTTCTGCCTTTTTTTCCCCTTTTTGAAAGCAGGATATGGATTACACTTGGCCTTCTGCTACAGCAAATATGGCCCAGTGACCAAATTGTGCAACCTATTTTGGCAAAGCTGAACGTTAAGTCTGCACTGGGGAAGGCACTTTAAAAAATAAACGTTTTAGCTTAATATTAGGAAATATCGATACTTCATATCTAGAAAATGGGCACAGAGACTGAAAATCCTTATTAACTTGGGCTTAGCAGATCTATAGTTAATTTTTATGATGTGCGATGAATGATTTCTCTCTCTCTCTCTCTCTCTCAAGGTTTATCATTAAATTTCTAGCACCAGCCCAGAAACCTTTCCCAGCTCTCCTGTTCTACAAAAGCTGGTTCTGTCACTTACTAATGAAGAGGTCCCAAGTAGTTCACTTCTGCTTTCTGAACTTCAACTTCCTGTTCTGTAAAATGCTATGCAATGACAAAGGAGAGCATGAGCACAGAAGTGTTAAAATTCGAAAGACTGAGACACACTCAGCAGCAAGACAAAGATCCCTGCGGGGCCAAATCACAAAGTGGCAGGCATATGCTTAAAATAGATAACTAATAAGCACCTGTTGTATAAAAACAATAAAATCCAAAACAACAACAAAAAAAAACCCCAAGTGGTAGGCCAGGCTGAGGGTTCAGCAGTAGGTGGAGGCAGCTGAGAGCTCATACCCAGCAGAATAACAGGGATTTAAATGCTTCACATGAGGCAGGGGTCCCGCACCAAGCTCATTCCCTAAAGCCAGAGGCTAAGGTGACACTTCACTACCTATAAACCTGCAAAGCCAGGAAGAAGCCTGTGAAGGTGCTGGGGGCTGCCTCCTGAGGAAAGGAAGCAGAAGCAGATACAACACTGTAGCCTGGTCTTGGGCTCAGCCACCATGTGGTGACATCTGCATGATCACTTACATCTGTACCAGGCAGAAGTGCTGAACCTCAAGGAGAAGAACTGGCCCCAGACTAGAGGCCCATGGGCGCAGGGCAGTGGGGTATGGTTGGCAGAAACACCACTGAACTGCTAGGAAGAGAGGAGCTCGGAGAACTGAGAATGAAATTGAAACTCCGATTCCAAATAAGACTGCTAAGCAAATTTCCAAAAACCATGGAAGGAAAAAAGCCAGCAATAAGAACAGCCTCCCAAAAATAAGATGAATTTACTCCTGACAAAAATGAAGACAGAACAAGTTGAAAATAACTTTAAAATAATTTTGTTTAGAGCCCACGAAGTTAAAAGTAGGGAATGCATCCTGAAAGAGAACAGAGAAGTATGAAACAGAAATTGGGAAAAGTGAAACAAGAACAGATTGGCATAAAAAAAATGGACTATAAAACCTGGAATCATAAACAGTTATAAATTTGGAAGTCAACGATTTCATCCACAGCCAACCCAGAGAGATCATGACATAAAAAGATGAAAGTGCCATTACGAGAAATAAAAGATGTGTTGACAGACATAGAAGCATAGCTAATGAGTTTGAGAAGAAAATAGAAGAAATAAGTAGAGAATCAAAACCTGCAGAGATATGACTAAGAGTGTTCTAAAATTAAAGACATGATTTTCCAGATGGAAAGTGCATACCAATCATCATCTAGGATAAATAAATTTAAATCTATGCCTAGACACATCACAGTGAAATTGCAACAGAACGTCGAAAATAAAGTTTTAAAAGCCACCACAGAGAAAAGATAGTCACTCCAAAGGAACCCCAAATAGATTCACAGACTACTCAGCAGCAACAAAAATAAATGCCAGAAGAGGAGGTAATACATTCAAAATGCTGAGGGAAAATAATCTTCAACCTAGAATTCTATTCATACATGCAGCAAAATTACCACTTAAGAGAAAGAGCAATAAGTTTACCATCCAGAGAACATGGATGAAAAAAAACTACTAGGTGATGTATTTCAGTAAAAGGTTTATGTGAACCTCACAACTGCTGGAGTTATCCTAACTATATGATTATGCAATATTATATGCCTCATCACAAGTTCTGAGAGCATGGTCTCTTAAAAGTAGCTTCCAAACACCATTTTATTCTGATCGAGCTTTGACTTTTTTTTATTCTAGTTGTCATAACAGAGAGCATTTTTTCCCTTTCTCCCAATCTTTAAGTCAAAGAGGAAATCTTTAAAAGAAAAACTGCCTAATTTCCCCACCAAAACAGCTATTTAAACTTCTACCAGTTACTGCAGTCCACTTCCAAATGCTCAACAGTAGATACGTGACATTTATGATTGAAACGTATAGAGACCTTCAAGGATACCCAAATTCACAAACCTACCTCGCACAAAGAGTCTCCCCAAAACAGAGAATGTACTTATATAAACAATTTATCATAAGATGAGATAGCTAAATTATACATGAATTACTTAAGTGACCCCTTTAGACCACTAAAAAGAGTTAGTGGAAATTCACTGAGGAGTTAACTTCAAAGTTCAAAGGCCCAATGAGGAGCCAACACTGGCCAGCACCAAAGGAAAAGGAATTTAAACTCTGACCACAGCAAAGGGGCCAATCAGTGTGTTCTATGGACCTTCAAGATCACTCTCAGAGAGTAGAATATCTTACTATCAAAGGTCTACTGAATACTTTTATGTGGTACAATCAGTAAACATTTCTGTATTTGGATCTTTTCTACTATCTTCCCTGTAAACATTCTAATGGATGTCTAATACTCTATTGGGCGGATATACATACAATACTCTTAACCAGAGCCTTCTTCTTGGACATTTGTGTTGTCTGTATTCTTTTAATTCTTATCAAAAATACTAAAATAAACGTCATCATAGAACTTTTCCTTTCTTTTGAACAAGCTCTTGGGGAAAATTCTAATGGCATTTGTTGATAGCTGGCAAACTCTGAGTGCTCCTTTTCAAAGGAGGGGATTTATACTTAATCTTTCCTCCTCTATTCCAATGCCAGTATTTCATCACTCTCTCTTCTCCTTGAACTTCTCACTACGGCCATTTCCTTTGCCTTTTGAATTTCTCATTCAGTGCCAGCTGCATGAAAATAGTACTTTTCAAATTCCTTTAATAAATCCTTATAAGAGGACTTGGAGAGCTCTCAAAATTCTATCAACAAAGATTGCTCTAAACCACAACTGTTTCTTCATGCTACACCAACCTGGAAATATGATCAGCTTTTTGAGTAAACTATGAAACAATTCTACAGCTAGGTACCATAGAGTAAAATGTACTGCCAAAATCAATATATGAAAAAAGGTCTTATGCAAAGCAGAATAATCTACTTGAATCTTCAGCCTTGATAAATTCAAAACAATGTTATCCACAGTGAGAGATAAATTTATCAGAACCCAATTTTAATTTAAAATACAGCCTTTTATTTTAACTAGAGGACAACACAAGACGAGTTGTGTCAGTCAAGCTACAGGTTTGTCAATTTTGTTGATCATCTAAGAAACCCAACTTCTGGTTTCAATGATTTCCCTCTTGTTTTCCGATTCTCTATTTATCTCCACTCTATTCTTTATTATTTCCTTCCTTCTGCTAGCTTTGGGTTTAGCTTGCTCCTCCTCTTTTTTTTTAATTGAAGTATAGCTGATTTACAATATTATATTAGTTTAAGGTGTACAGCACAGTGATTCAGCATTTTTACAGACTATACTCCATTTAAAGTTATTATAAAATAATGGCTATAATTCCCTGTGCTGTACCCTAACCCTAACCCTTGTTGTTAATCTATTTTACACATAGTAGTTTGTACCTATTAATCCCATATGCCTATCTTGTCCCTCCCCACTGGTATCCACTAGTTTGTTTTCTTTACCTGTGAGTCTATTTCTATTTTACTATATACATTTGTTTACCTTTCAGATTCCACACGTAAGTGATAACACACAGTATTTGTCTTTGCCTGACTTATTTCACTAAGCATAATATTCTCTAAGTCCATCCATATTGCTATAAATAGCAGAATCCTTTTTATGGATGAGTAATATTCCATTATATATATATACACCACTTCTTTATCCATTCATTGTTGATGGATACTTAGGTTGCTTTCAAACCTTGGAAATTAAAAATAATGCTGCTATGAACATTGGGTGCATGTATCTTTCCAAATTAGCGTTCTCATTTTTTTTTGGATGTCTACCCAGGAGTGGAATTGCTGGATCATAAGGTTGTTCTATTTTTAGTTTTTTGAGGAATCTCCATACTGTTTTTCACAGTACCTGCACCAATTTACATGCCCACTGACAATGTACAAGAGTCCCCTTTTCTCCACATCCTAGCCAACATTTGTTATTTGTGGTCATTTTATTAGTGTTCTGTTTTTTCTGGATATGTATCCAGGAGTGAAATAGTGAAATTGCTGGATCATACGATAATTCTATTTTCAGTTTTTTGAGCAACCTTCATACTGTTTTCCATAGTGACTGCACCAACTTACATTCCCACCAACAGTGTGCAAGGGCTCCCTTTTCTCCACATCCTTGCCAACATTTGTTATTTGTGGTCATTTTGATGACAGCCATTCTGACAGGTGTGAAGTGATGTCTCATCATGGTTCTCATTTGCATTTCTCTAATAATTAGCAACACTGACCATCTCTTCACGTGCCTGTTGGCCAGCTGCAGGTCTTCTTTGGAAAAACATCTATTCAAGTCTTCTATGCATTTTTTTAGCCAGGTTGCCTTTTTAAAAATATTGAGTTGTATGAGCTGTTTATTTATCTTGGATATTAGTCCCTCGTTGGTCATATCATTTGTAAATTACTTTCTCCCATTCATTAGGTTGTCTTTCTGTTTTGCAGATGATTTCCTTTGCTGTGCAAAAGCTTTTAACTTTAATTAGGTCCTGTTTGTTTATTTTTGCTTTTATTTCTTTTGTCTTAGTAGACAGATCCAAAAATGTATTGCTTCTACTTTTGTCAAAGTGTTCTAGTTTTATGCTTTCAGGTCTTGCAGTTAGGTCTTTAATCCATTTTAAGTTTATTTTTGTACATGGTGTGAGAAAACGTTCTAATTTCATTCTTTTACATGTAACTGTCCAGTTCTCCCAACACCACTTATTGAAGAGACTTTTTCCCATTGTATCTTCTTGCCTCCTTTGATGTAAATTAATTGGCCATAAGTGCATGGGTTTACTTCTGGGTTCTCTGTTCTGTTCCACTGATCTATGTGTCTGTGTGCCAGTACCATGCTGTTCTGCTTACTGTAGCTTTGCGGTATAGTCTAAAGTTAGGGAGAGTGATACCTCCAGCTTCGTTCTTTTTTTCTCAAAACTGCTTTACCAATTTGAGGTCTTTTGTGGTTCCATATAAATTTTAGGATTCTTTGTTCTACTGTGGAAAATGTCATGGGTATTTTAATAGGAATTGCATTAAATCTGTAGATTGGGGCTTCCCTGGTGCCGCAGTGGATAAGAATCCTCCTGCCAATTCAGGGGACACGGGTTCAAGCCCTGGTCCGGGAAGATGCCACATGCTGCGGGGCAACTAAGCCCGTGTGCCACAACTACTGAGCCTGCATTCTAGAGCCCACAAGCCACAACTACTGAGCCCACGTGCCACAACTATTGAAGCCCGTATGCCTAGAGCCTGTACTCTGCAACGAGAGAAGCCACTGTAATGAGAAGCCTGCGCACCGCAACGAAGAGTAGCCCCCGCTTGCCCCAACTAGAGAAAGCCCATGCACAGCAATGAAGACCCAATGCAGCCAAAAGTAAATAAATAAAATTTTTTTAAAAATCTGTAGATTGCTTTGGGTAGTATAGACATTTTAACAATATTAATTCTAACAATACAAGAATATAGGATATCTTTCCATTTCTTTGTATCATCTTCAATTTCCTTCATCAATGTTTTATAGTTTTCAGAGTATAGGTCTTTCACTTTCTAGGTTAAATTGATTCCTAGGTATTTTGTTCTTTCTGGGGCAACTGCTTTTTGGTTTTGTTTTTTGGTGTTTTTTTTTTTTTTCTTTGCTCTCGCTTTCCGATAGTTCATTATTAGTGTATAGAAAACCAACAGATTTCTGTATATTAATCTTGTATCCTGCAACTTTACTGAATTCATTAATTAGTTCTAACAGTTTTGAGGTGGAGACTTTAGGGTTTTCTATGTATAGTATCATGTCATCTTCAAATAGTGAGTTTTACTTCTTCCCTTCTAATTTGGATGCTTTTTGTTGATATTTCTTTTTCTTCTCTGATTGCTGCTGTCAGAACTTCCAAGACGTTGTTAAATAGAAGTGGTGGAGAGTGGGCATCCCTGTCTTGTTCCTTATCTTAGAGGAAATGCTTTCAGCTTTTCACTGATGTTAGCTGGGGGTTTGTCATAAAGAGCCTTTATTATGTTGAGATATGTTCCCTCTATACCAACTATGATGAGAGGTTTTTTTTTTATCATGAATGGATATTGAATTCTGTCAAAGGTTTTTTAACGCATCTATCGATACGATTACATGATAGTGATCCTTCCTTTTGTTAAGATGGTGTATATTACACATTGATTTGTGAATACTGAACCATCCTTGCATCCCTGGAATAAATACCAGTTGATCATGGTGTATGATCCTTTTTATGTATTGTTGGATTGAGTTTGCTAATACTTTGTTGAGAATTTTTGCATCTATATTTATCAAAGATGTTGGTCTGTAATTTTCTTTTTTTGTAGTGTCTTTGTCTGGTTTTGGTATCAAGGTAATGGTGGCCTCATAGAATGAATTTGGGAGTGTTGTTCTGTCCTCTTAAATTTTTTGGAATAGTTTGAGGATAGGTAGTAGCTCTTCTTATGTTTGGGAGAATTCTCCTTTGAAGCCATCTGGTCCTGGGCTTTTGTTTGCTGAGAGCTTTTTTATTACAAATTCAATTTCACTACTAGTGATAGGTCTGTTCAAATTGTCTGTCTCTTCCTGATTCATTTTTGGCAAGTTTTATGTTTCTAGAAATTTGTTCATTTCTTCTAGGTTGTCCAATTTGTTGGCATATAACTGTCTATAGTATTCTCTTATGATTTTTTGTACTTCTGTGGTATTGGTTGTTATTTATCCTCTTTCACCTCTTATGTTGTTCATTTGGGTCCTCTATCTTTCCTTCTTGATGAGCCTGGCTAAAGGCTTATCAATTTTGTTTATCTTTTCAAAAAAACAGGTCTTGGTTTCATCTTTTCTATTTCCTTTTTCTTTGGTCTATTTATTTCCTCTCTGATCATTATTATTTCCTTCCTTCTGCTCATTTTGGGCTTTGTTTGCTCTTCTTTTTCTAATTCCTTTAGAATGCTTAGGTTAAGTTGTTCGAGATTTTTCTTGTTTCTTGAGGAAGGCATGTATCCCTATAACGTCCCTTCTAGAACTACTTTTGCTGCATCCCACAGATTTTGGAAAGCTGTGTTTCTATTTTCATTTGTCTCATGGTATTTTCTCATTTCCTCTTTGATTTCCTCATTGTCCCATTGGTTTTTTAGGAGTGTGTTGTTTAGTCTCCATGTGTTTGTGCTTTTCCTGTTTTTTTTCTGTAATTGATTTCTAGTTTCATACCACTGTAGTTGGAAAAAGTGCTTGATATAATTTCTATCCTCTTAAATTTGTTGAAGTTTCCTTTGTGCCCTAGCTTGTGATCTATCCTGGAGAACATTCTATGTGCACTTGAAAAGAATGTGTATTCTGCTCTTTTCAGATGCAATGTCCCTACTATTAAGTCCAACTGGTCTATTATGTCATTTAAGACCAGTTGCCTTAATGATTTTCCATCTGATCTGTCCATTGATATACGTGGGGTGTTAAGGTCTCATACTATTATTGTATTATTGTCAGTTTCTCTCTTTATGTCTGTTAATATTTCCTTTATATATTTAGGTGCTCCTGTATTGGGTACACATATATTAACAAGTATAATATCCTCCTCTTGTATTGATCCCTTTCTCATATAAAATGCCCTTCTTTGTCTTTTTTTATAGCCTTTGTTTTAAAGTCTATTTTGTCTGATATGAGTGTTGCTACCCCTGCTTCCTTGTCATTTTCATTTGCATGAAATATCTTTTTACATCCCCTCATTTTCAGTCTGTGTGCGTCTTTAGCTCTACAGCGCGTATCTTGTAGACAGCATGTACATGGGTCTTGTTTCTATATCCAATCAGGTACACTTTGTCTTTTGACTGGAGCATTTAGTCCTTTCACGTTTAAGGTAATTATTCATACGTCTATTCTTATTGTTATTTTGTTAATTGTTTGGTGTTTTTTTAGGTCTTTTTGTTCCTTTCTTCTTTTGTTCTCTTGTGATTTGATGACTATATTTAGTGTTATATTTGGATTCCTTTTTCTTTTATGCATGTACATCTATTATAGATTTTTGGTTTCTGGTTACCATGAAGTTTTTATATAGCAATATATAAAATATGCTATAAATATCATATAATATATATGATTTTTTTAAGTTGCCCATCTCTTTTTTTTTTTTTTTCGCGGTACGCGGGCCTCTCACTGTTGTGGCCTCTCCCGTTGCGGAGCACAGGCTCCGGACGCGCAGTTAAGTTGCCCATCTCTTAATTTCAAATGCATTTTAACAACTCCGCATTTGTACATCTAGTTGTTTTGTGTATCCCTTAAGGCCACTTGGTTTTTTAAGAGTATGTCACCTAATTTCCACATATTACTGAATCTTCCAGTTTTACTTCTGTTACTGATTTCTAGTTTCATTCCACTGTGGTCAGAGAAGATACTTTGTATGATTTCAGTCTTTTTAAATGTACTAAGACTTGTTTTGTGGCCTAACGTATTTTCTATCCTGGAGAATGTTCCATGTGCACTTGAGAAAAAATGTGTAGGCTGCTATTGTTGAGTAGAGTGTACTATAGATGTCTAGTAGGTATCTATTTCCTTATTGGTCTTCTGTCTAGTTGTCAATCCATTAATGAAAGTGATGTATTAAAGTCTCTATTACTGTAGAACTGGCTATTATTCCCTTCAGTTCTGTTGGTTTTGCTTCATATATTTTGGGGCTCTGTTGTTAGCTGTGTATATGTTTATAATTTTTAATCACATTAATGGATTGACCCATTTATCAACACATAATGTCATTCTAAGTCTCCTGTAACAATTTTTGTCTTTAAGTTTATTTTGGTCTGATATTAGTATAGCCACCCCAGCTCTCTTTTGGTTACTGTTTGCATGTAATATCTTTTTCCATCCTTCCACTTTCAATCTATTTGTATCACTGGATCTAAAGTGAAGTCTATTGTAGACGGCACATATTTGGATAGTTTTTAATGCATTCTGTCTGTCTCTGCCTTTTTGTAATATATATTTTTTCTTTTAATGTATTTTTATTGAATTTGTTACAATATTGCTTCTGTTTTTTATGTTTTGGTTTTGGGCCGTGAGGCATATGGGATCTTAGCTCCCTGACCAGGGATAGAACCCACACCCCCTGCAGTGGAAGGTTAAGTCTTAACCACTGGACCACCAGGGAAGTCCTGTCTCTGTCTTTTAATTGGAGATTTTAATCCATATAATTTAAAGTAATTACTAATAAGGAAAGATTTACTTTTGCCATTTGCTGTTTGTTTTCCAGGTCTTATACCTGTTTTCTTCTCAATTCCTCCATCATTATCTTCTTTTGCGATTAACTGATTTTTTTTTTAGTGTAACATTTTTACTACCTTCTCATTTTTTCCATATTTTTTTTAAGTTTTTTTCCTTAGTAGTTACCCTAGGAATTACAGTTAATATCTTAACTTTATAACAAGTTTGAATTAATACCAACTTCATATCAATAGTATACAAACCTCTGCGCCTACACAGCCCTGCTGCCTCCTTATATTACTACTGTCACAAATTACATCTCTATGCATGTGTGCCCATTAACACAGATTTTAAATTATTGTTTTAAGCATTTCCCTTTTAAATCATATAGAAAAAAAAGGAGTTACAAACTAACAATGCAACACTACTGGCTTTTATACTTACCTATGTAGCTACCTTCACCTTTTTTCATTTCTTTTTAGAGCCTCAAGGCACTGTCTAATATCCTTTCATTTCAGCCTGGAGGACATCCTTTAGCATTTCTTATAGGGCAAGTCTACTAATGACAAATTCCTTGAGGTTTTGTTTACCTGGGAATGTTTCAGTCTCCAGTGACACTGTCTGTGGGGGTGTAAAGTGCCTCCCCAGGCCATCGGCTGCCATCTGTCACAGGTGAGAGACTAGATTCCCCCTTTGGTCTCTGCTGAAGCCATGTTTGCTGACTAGGAAAGCACCACTCTGGGCTGTCTACTGCTACCGCATGAGGAGCAAAATACCAGCCTCTCCAGTACGTCTCCGCTGACATCAGAGGGGGGAGCATCCATGGTGTTTGGCTGGGGTACAGCAAGTATTGTTAAAAAGGTTTATATCTAGCTTAGCTACCTCCTTCCCAGTGCTTTGGCTGGGGAGTATATTTTTTTGTTTGCATCTGTCAGTGGTTCCGGGTTGCAGGCGCCTCCAGTGCCCAGTCCAGGATATATGAAAGATTTGTTAAAACTCAGGGGACTCACTACCATGCTATTCCTCAAGTCCTGAGGCCCTAGTCAGCCTGCTTTCCTCTTTACATCTTTTGAAATCCTCTTTCTGCCATATTATGCCTAGGGTTTTCAGTTGTACTTAGCAGTGGGAGAGCAGGGAGAAATTAGACTAAGCCATCTTGTCCTCACTTGTGTTCTGTGATGTTTCATCTATATTTGCAACAAAATTTTTCTTGGACAGAGGAATTCAACACATAATCGGAAACTTTAAGCACTAAAAGGATCTATCTAGTCTAATCTTCTCATCTTCTAGAAGACATAGTAGGTCCATCAGATGAATCTGCTTACTTCCCATAAAGCCATAGAGCTTCCAAATAGTAAGGCTAAGACGGGATCGGGCGCGTTCAGGGTGGTATGGCCGTAGACCAAATAGTAAGGCTAAGAATAAGACCACAGACAGACACATTTGTATAATGCTGTACAGCTTTCATTACGTTCTTTCATCATCACAGATGAAGATAAATCCTGGACCTAGATTTTCTTTCCTTAATCACTGAAACAGTCACTGACATACTGTGATTTTCAGCTAATCTTCAGCATGCACTGTAGGACAGAAGAGAGTAACAATTTGGAAGAAAATGAAGATGGCATCTTAGGTGATATATGTTTGTAAAATTCTCTTCAAAATAATTACTGAGTTTCTAATACATAAATACATAGAAGACTACCTCTTGACATATACTAAGTTTATATTTTGATGAGTGAAAATCAGGATGCTGTATATACCTTGCAAAGCTTACAAATATGCGTCATCTACATAACCAATATATTAAGGTGATTTAGTAACTAATGTACATTACATGAGATCATCTGAATACATTATAGCAAAAGATCTCATGATATGTGATATATGCCCACTGGGTTTTAATTTGATAAAGAAAAAAGCCACAAAGTTTTAGAAGCAGTAACATTTCTATATTGTTTACATTTCAAGAAAGGTTCTTGCTGTTTTCTTATAGATATCTGAAAATTGCCAGTGAGATAATACTTCATTTTACTCTCATAAAAATGGATTTAGTATGTATTTAAAATGGATTCAGTATGCATGCTATACTTTAATCAAATTTACATTTTAAAAACATATTACATAACCCTGTAAGAGACTTACATAATCACTAGTAATGCCAAAAAAGAGAGAGAGTTCTAAAACTCTTAATTTCTCCCAGGAGAATTTACTATTTTGTATCATCAACTATATTAACTTAAGGAAAGCAGTCTTGAAATGAAAAGATATTCATTTACAAGGACAATGTATTTTTTTTTAAAAAAAAAGCATGGAGTATCAAATATTTCAGAACTTCAGGGCCTACAAACTGCCATTTGAGTTTAAAAGTGAGTCTCAGTCTTCCCTTGAAAATTAAATAAAGAGAGTATTTTATATCAAGCTGTATCTAAGAAATCTGGCTTTGAAGTAAAGCAGCATGCCCAGCATATTCCTACTGGATTCAGTATTGCCTTAGAGACCTGATCCTAGCCTGATGGTAAAGTCAGATGACAGATTAGCTGAATGGACTATGGATTCCTTTCAAGGCCATCTGTGTTCATGGCTAGTCCTTCACAACAGTACACACAGGACTGGAGGCACACAGCGACTAGTCATTCCAGCAAGACCTTCCCATCACGCCCCCGACCCTGCTGAAATCAGTTATCACCAGAAGCCCGGGACCCCCAGGCCATTCATTGTGATCGGGGTCCCTGTCCCCACAGGGTCTGGGTATATCCCCTAACCGGACGACTTGGTGTCTCCCACCCTCCCCAGCTTGAGAAAGCCTCCCACCGTGCCCTTTAAGAACTCGGGATGGAGCATCAACAGATCCCCTATATTCTCAACTTCTTTGAACATTCCTTCCTCTCACCTTAATCCAGTGCTTCTCAATCCTGACTGCACTTCAGAATCACCTGGGGAGCTTCTACAAACTTCCAGCGCCCAGGCCTCAGTAGGTTGCAAGCTCCCCCAAACGATGCTGGTGTCCGCAAGGGTGAGCGCTGCTGGGCTGAGTGACACCCTGAGCTGTCCCCTCAGCAGCTGCTCCCCAGACAGAACTCTCTCATCAGGGGGCCTTTCCTCTCCCACGGCTCTGGCACCACCAGGACTCAAGTGAGCAGGCTGGCTGCTCTTCACTGCCACCTCCAAACATGAAATCTCTCTCCTCTAAAATCTCCTAGCTTTCCAAATTGCGGGCAGTTCCTCCAACACACAGGGACCTCTTGTACACCTGTTTCTTTGCATTTGCTTTTTCTCTACAGTAAGGTTCTGAACCCCTCAGCCATTAAAAAGAAACGTTCTCTGGTTTCTGTAAAACTCATTTCACTGGTAACCTCAGCCCTTGCACGAAGCCCTCTTGGTCTCCCTGAGCTTAGAAGCACTGCTAAAAGGCTTCCTCCATAGCGCTTGCATCCCACAGTGCTACTGTAGGGCTCAGTGCATTGCTCGCAAAGAGCACTTGCCGTTACAAAGTGAGAAATTAGTGGTATAAGTAGGAAAATTCGGAGCACATGAGTCTACAGGGAGCCGCAATTCATCAAATGTGGTGCTAATACAAAACTGAAAAGATTATCCTTTAGACCAAAAAAAAAATCTTCTCTTTATTAAAGATAATTACACTGAAGCTGTGGCTCTATCACAACTGCTATAAGAAATCTGGCCCGAGATCAACACTATTAAAGGGATTTGGCTATTGAAGTACCACACGGGCCCCGAGCAGAAAACAGACCTACAGGACAAGCACCAACCCTGCGAATGGCATTTTACTCAGTTCATATGCACACAAACAATGAGCTAATAAGTTTAACTAACTCTCATTTTAACACTGCTCCATATGAAAGTTACCTCTAATTGCTTTTTAATCATTTACACTATGAATCAGTCTTTAAAAAAAAAAAAAAGTGTCAACTCTGGCCTCTAGCCTGAGCCAAAATACTACACCCTGCTCTCTGGCCTGTCCACAGGAAAACATGGGACCAAAACATTTGATTCTTTATATACTCAGTTGGACCTTCTTGATCTTACCTATATAGCATGAAAAATAAGATCAGTTTCTTTGAATTTATTCCTTTTTCTAACTCCATGGCCCCATTTGTATAACTTAATCCACATGTTCATATCACGGTGGTGCCTGGTCTAAGTAAGGGCCAGCGAGGCTGCATTTTAAGCTGAAAACCTAAATCTCATCTCTCACTTGATAAAAGTAGAGACAGACTTTTGGTGTATGTATGTATCTCTCTCTCTATGTATATAAACATATGTATATATATCTTTGTGCACGTATCTGCAAATGTACAAAGTCTCTTACATACTTAAAAACTGATAGTGCATTACTGATTGGCCACATAGTTTTTAAAACAGTGTTCCTCTTGGGGGAATAAAATGTCTTCTTTATTATAATCTAGTCTTGCCCGTTTATCAAGTTATAAAATATGAAAATGTTAAATCCAAAAACTTTTTATCTTAATCTCTTCTCAAAGCTACTAATAAATACAATGATTTTAATTATACCAGGCTTCCTGGTTTCTCCCCTAAGTACTACAGTTTAAGCCCTAGAAAAGAAGTCTCTGTAGTTAAGTATATATATATTTTTTTCCAAAGTCACCTTGATTGTCCATATATACCAAGGAACGGTCAAAAAAATTTTAACATAGCAAAAGAATAACTCAGAGTATTTAAATTCTCTAAAATAAAATTTGTTGCTTTTCTGTACCTTCTTCCTCTCTCATGAGAAAGCAACGAAGAAAACACAACAAACCGAAAACACAACAATTTGAAATCCCAAGCTAATGTGTGGTAAACTTTCTTTTTCATTTTCATCTCTTCTAGGGAAACCTATTGGCATAAGATATAAAAATTTAACTTTCATCACATAACATACAGATGAGGCGACAGGTTAAAGATGTGTGGAAATGTTCTTACCAATACCTTAAGGCTGGTGTATAATCATGTGTCCTAACTGCTAGGCCCTCAGGATATTAACAGTATTTTATAAATAAAGGGATGAATGGTCACAAGCTAGAAAGCTGCCAGCTTTAACAAAATTGATCAGGTTGCTTTACTGTAGGACTTCAAAGCCCTTAATGAGCTGGCATGCACTGCAAATCTCCCAGAGCAGGTACAGAGGCAGCAAATCTGTCTTACCACACAGCCCTATTAATATCTCCCAGGAGAATGCTTCATCACAAGTAGTTTGGGAAAGACTGAAACATACAGGTGCCCCATACAGGTGGTTAGGTGACTTTCTCCTGGGGCCAACAGTAGGAATTTGACAAAGCACAAAGACTAAACACCACCATGTGTGGATCAGCCAGGACTTCCTCTGTTGACCATGTGTGTCCCACGTACAGTGGGCGAGGCGGGGAGTGTAGGGGAGTGAAGTGGTGGAGGGCTCTTCTGCCTGCTTTTCGCACACACCTGTTTCTATAGTCTGAAAACTCCACAGTTAGGCGGCTGAGCTGGAGGCTTGCACTGAGCGCTAGGCTCACTGTTTACACTGTGATGGGAAATCTGATAGACAAACAAGCAGTCTCTTTCGTTAACCGTGACTTCAGAATTCCCAGGCCCCCATCAGCTCCTCAGTCACTAAGGCCCAGAGCAGCCAGGAAGCCCACCTAGAGCAGCTCAGATGAGGACTGCTGATAGTGGCAGCATGGTTCACAACCAGGAAGTAACTACTGTCACTTGTGCAGCAGGAGAAACATAAGGAGGTTGGTCACAAAAGCCCTTTCAGACAAGTGTTCCAAGCATTCATCCAGGTGGCTCCCAAGTCCTGGTCTGAAACCAGCAGCTGGTAGATAAGCACCTCCGGAAGGCCCACTAATGTTGTTGTGACAGGCTTGCGGCTGGTGCAAATCAGGAGCATCAGCTCATCTAGGTCCTCCTGGGGGACGTGGTGAAAGCCTCAACTGCCATTGCAATGGAGCCCTGTCTTCCTGTACACACGGGTACTTTGACTCCAACAATGGGAAGGGGGAGGAACCTTCAGGAGATGGACCTTGGCTCTACTGTTTACTAGCTATGTCACCTTGGGTAACTTGCTTAACCCCTGCATGCTTCAACTTCCTCATCTGGTTTTTTTTGGTTTTTTTTAAGGTTAATATTTACACCTACTTCATAGGATTTTTGTGACGATTAAATAATGCATTGAAAGCACTTAGCACAAATGCGTGCTCTGTTATAGATGCTCAGTAAACACAGCTAATAATTTAAATGAGTAGAAATCACAGCCAAGGAAGGGCAAGGATGGAACTAAAGCTTGGCAGTAGTAAATAGCAGGGACTCAATAAACACTTGTTGACTGGTTAATTAATCTCTCGTAAAGCTAACGCTGGAATATTAAAAAAACGGTTCTCACTTATTTATATGTGGGTCAGGAGGAGGAGGGCTTTTAATTACCCTTCAAACTGAAGAAGGAAGCCCATGTCTCATGGTATTTGCATCTGGAGGTTGAGTGCACACTAAAGCCCATCTAATTCTCTAAAAGGAGGACAAGCCAATGTTTAAAGTGGTTTCAGTGACTCCGCGAGTCCTGAGATGCACCGTATGGAAACGTATGCTCTGAACTACCCAGAGCAATGAGGTAGGAACTGGGTCTGTTTATAGAGAAATTTCTCAACATTTCCTGCCCAAAGTCAGAGAGGGTCTTTAAAGGTAGTTTCTTCAGCAGCAATTAATGAAAGGAAGGCTCCGTAGCACTCTTTACCACACTCCACGGATTTGCTGTTTGCTTCTCATTTTCAACTCTACAAAGAGTGTTCATGTATAAGGCCATAGCAGCACATGTCAATAAGGCGGAATTCATTCACAGGTGAAACAGACTCGGGTGATAACAGTCTCCCAACGCTGCTGATTCAGCTTTTTGTCCCAAAGGAAAATACCATCCTAAAAAAAGCACTGTGGGTGCACTAACTCCATGCTGAGGACCATTTATTTTTAGTTTATGCAGAATTAACACAGCTGCTAAAACACTGAGGAAAATATAGGCACTGAGACTGCACATACTACACAGAAAAGCCACGCTCCCCAGCGCCAATCGGAGAGGCACCCCTTCTGCTCCTCTCTCTGTAATGAAAACCACATGCAACCCTCTACAGCCAAGACTGAACTGTTTCACACATTTGCTTGGTTGCTCATTGAGGAAACTGTCCCTTTTCCACATGAGGCTGGGGGCTGGCTGGATAGGAAGAAATTCAACCCCACGCTGCTCTCCCGGTCCAGTCCAGACATCATCTTGGGAACCTGACCGGCCAGTTCTGTGATGATCAACCCTCGCAAAGGAACCACAGTGGGAGGACAACTGCCTACTGACAGACAGCTCACAGAAATCAACGTCGTCTCCTACCTGCGATGGACAAGGTCTCGGAGGAAGCGCGGGTGGTGGAGGTAACAACCCTGACTTAGAAGCTGAAAAGAAAAATACACACTGTTAAGGACCAGTGAAAACAACACACAGCACTCTTCCACTTGTTAACTGGGAAGAGCTATCACATTTAACATGTTAAAATTTTTAAAATCTATGAGGGCTTTTTTCTTTAAAAAAAAAAAAAAAGAGTACATGCTATTTCCAATCCCTTTTTCATTTTCCTCCTATCCAAAATCCAAATGTTTATAATAGGCTGTTGTGATTAAGACAGTGTAAAACAGTAAGGAAATGACACCCTTTGATCAAAAGACTGCAACCCAGCACGGGAAGGACAGTCAATCCCCAATTAATCTGATGTTAATTATTTAGTTTCAAATACTCTAGGCCCTTTGGCTCCTCTCCTATTTCTCCCAAGCTCTCAGCCATTACACTGCTCATTAGCTTAAGTAGGGAGCCAGAAATCCAGAAACCCAACAAGGCAGTGCTGCTGCCCTGTAAGTGAGTGGGTCTGAAAGCAGTAGGAGAGGATGAAAATGATGGACTAAAATGATATTTAGGGATTCTTCAAAGATCTCAATTTCCTTTTTACACTCTGATCCTTATTATCAGGGATAATTAAATCTGTTTCTAAAATAATCTGGCCCCATTTGAAGCATCTTCTGAAAGTTTCATTCTAACTTTTAAAAAAAATTTTGTGAGATACAGAGAAAGCTGGAGTTAAGCCAAGAACGTCTGAGTTGTAACTTAACAATGAAAACAAACATCTGCTATCGAATTATAAATAAGGCTCATGATCACACGCAAGAAATAAGTTTACCATCACACACTGGCCAAGTTAAACCACGTTCTTTACAAAATCCTTAGAAAAGCACACCATGCTCTATATAACTACATGCAGTTTATTTCCAAATCTGTAATACGTGGGCTAATATTTGGACAACTTTCTATGCCTTAAAAATAAATCATACCTTTTCTCCTGCTGCCAGGATAGGAGCTCAGCTCTGCATTTCCTCGGCGGATTGCGATTCCACTGGCCACCTAGATCTTGGGATGCGGCTCACCGCACACCCACTACACTCCAGGTGCCCAGGCAGGGCTCCTTAAACCATCCACCATGTGGCTGACATGGTCTTGGTGCTCCAGCCTGCTGTGAGGCTTGAGGCTCCGAGGTAGGAGGGCCGAGTTCAGGACACTGGTCCACCAGACCTCCCAGCCCCATGTAATATCAATCAGCAAGAGCTCTCCCAGAGATCTTCGTCTCAATGCTAAGACCCAGCTCCACCCAATGGCCAGCAAGCTCCAGTGCTGGACACCCCATGCCAAACAACTAGCAAGACAGGAACACAACCCCACCCATTAGCAGAGAGGCTGCCTAAAATCGTACTAAGTTCACAGAAACCCCAAAACACACCACCGGATGCAGCCCTGCCCAGCAGAAAGACAAGATCCAGCCCCACCCACCAGAACACAGGCACGAGTCCCCTCCTGAAAAAGAATTCAGAATAATGATATTAAGGATGATCTAAAATCTTGGAAATAGAATAGACAAAATGCAACAAACACTTAACAAGGACCCAGAAGAACTAAAGAGGAAGCAAGCAATGATGAACAAGACAATAAATGAAATTAAAAACTCTCTAGAAGGAATCAATAGCAGAATGACTGAGGCAGAAGAACGAATAAGTGACCTGGAAGATAAAATAGTGGAAAAAATTACCACAGAGCAGAATAAAGAAAAAAGAATGAAAAGAATTGAAGACAGACTCAGAGACCTCTGGGGCAACAATTTTAACACTGCTCCATATGAAAGTTACCTCTAATTGCTTTTTAATCATTTACACTATGAATCAGTCTTTAAAAAAAAAAAAAAGTGTCAACTCTGGCCTCTAGCCTGAGCCAAAATACTACACCCTGCTCTCTGGCCTGTCCACAGGAAAACATGGGACCAAAACATTTGATTCTTTATATACTCAGTTGGACCTTCTTGATCTTACCTATATAGCATGAAAAATAAGATCAGTTTCTTTGAATTTATTCCTTTTTCTAACTCCATGGCCCCATTTGTATAACTTAATCCACATGTTCATATCACGGTGGTGCCTGGTCTAAGTAAGGGCCAGCGAGGCTGCATTTTAAGCTGAAAACCTAAATCTCATCTCTCACTTGATAAAAGTAGAGACAGACTTTTGGTGTATGTATGTATCTCTCTCTCTATGTATATAAACATATGTATATATATCTTTGTGCACGTATCTGCAAATGTACAAAGTCTCTTACATACTTAAAAACTGATAGTGCATTACTGATTGGCCACATAGTTTTTAAAACAGTGTTCCTCTTGGGGGAATAAAATGTCTTCTTTATTATAATCTAGTCTTGCCCGTTTATCAAGTTATAAAATATGAAAATGTTAAATCCAAAAACTTTTTATCTTAATCTCTTCTCAAAGCTACTAATAAATACAATGATTTTAATTATACCAGGCTTCCTGGTTTCTCCCCTAAGTACTACAGTTTAAGCCCTAGAAAAGAAGTCTCTGTAGTTAAGTATATATATATTTTTTTCCAAAGTCACCTTGATTGTCCATATATACCAAGGAACGGTCAAAAAAATTTTAACATAGCAAAAGAATAACTCAGAGTATTTAAATTCTCTAAAATAAAATTTGTTGCTTTTCTGTACCTTCTTCCTCTCTCATGAGAAAGCAACGAAGAAAACACAACAAACCGAAAACACAACAATTTGAAATCCCAAGCTAATGTGTGGTAAACTTTCTTTTTCATTTTCATCTCTTCTAGGGAAACCTATTGGCATAAGATATAAAAATTTAACTTTCATCACATAACATACAGATGAGGCGACAGGTTAAAGATGTGTGGAAATGTTCTTACCAATACCTTAAGGCTGGTGTATAATCATGTGTCCTAACTGCTAGGCCCTCAGGATATTAACAGTATTTTATAAATAAAGGGATGAATGGTCACAAGCTAGAAAGCTGCCAGCTTTAACAAAATTGATCAGGTTGCTTTACTGTAGGACTTCAAAGCCCTTAATGAGCTGGCATGCACTGCAAATCTCCCAGAGCAGGTACAGAGGCAGCAAATCTGTCTTACCACACAGCCCTATTAATATCTCCCAGGAGAATGCTTCATCACAAGTAGTTTGGGAAAGACTGAAACATACAGGTGCCCCATACAGGTGGTTAGGTGACTTTCTCCTGGGGCCAACAGTAGGAATTTGACAAAGCACAAAGACTAAACACCACCATGTGTGGATCAGCCAGGACTTCCTCTGTTGACCATGTGTGTCCCACGTACAGTGGGCGAGGCGGGGAGTGTAGGGGAGTGAAGTGGTGGAGGGCTCTTCTGCCTGCTTTTCGCACACACCTGTTTCTATAGTCTGAAAACTCCACAGTTAGGCGGCTGAGCTGGAGGCTTGCACTGAGCGCTAGGCTCACTGTTTACACTGTGATGGGAAATCTGATAGACAAACAAGCAGTCTCTTTCGTTAACCGTGACTTCAGAATTCCCAGGCCCCCATCAGCTCCTCAGTCACTAAGGCCCAGAGCAGCCAGGAAGCCCACCTAGAGCAGCTCAGATGAGGACTGCTGATAGTGGCAGCATGGTTCACAACCAGGAAGTAACTACTGTCACTTGTGCAGCAGGAGAAACATAAGGAGGTTGGTCACAAAAGCCCTTTCAGACAAGTGTTCCAAGCATTCATCCAGGTGGCTCCCAAGTCCTGGTCTGAAACCAGCAGCTGGTAGATAAGCACCTCCGGAAGGCCCACTAATGTTGTTGTGACAGGCTTGCGGCTGGTGCAAATCAGGAGCATCAGCTCATCTAGGTCCTCCTGGGGGACGTGGTGAAAGCCTCAACTGCCATTGCAATGGAGCCCTGTCTTCCTGTACACACGGGTACTTTGACTCCAACAATGGGAAGGGGGAGGAACCTTCAGGAGATGGACCTTGGCTCTACTGTTTACTAGCTATGTCACCTTGGGTAACTTGCTTAACCCCTGCATGCTTCAACTTCCTCATCTGGTTTTTTTTGGTTTTTTTTAAGGTTAATATTTACACCTACTTCATAGGATTTTTGTGACGATTAAATAATGCATTGAAAGCACTTAGCACAAATGCGTGCTCTGTTATAGATGCTCAGTAAACACAGCTAATAATTTAAATGAGTAGAAATCACAGCCAAGGAAGGGCAAGGATGGAACTAAAGCTTGGCAGTAGTAAATAGCAGGGACTCAATAAACACTTGTTGACTGGTTAATTAATCTCTCGTAAAGCTAACGCTGGAATATTAAAAAAACGGTTCTCACTTATTTATATGTGGGTCAGGAGGAGGAGGGCTTTTAATTACCCTTCAAACTGAAGAAGGAAGCCCATGTCTCATGGTATTTGCATCTGGAGGTTGAGTGCACACTAAAGCCCATCTAATTCTCTAAAAGGAGGACAAGCCAATGTTTAAAGTGGTTTCAGTGACTCCGCGAGTCCTGAGATGCACCGTATGGAAACGTATGCTCTGAACTACCCAGAGCAATGAGGTAGGAACTGGGTCTGTTTATAGAGAAATTTCTCAACATTTCCTGCCCAAAGTCAGAGAGGGTCTTTAAAGGTAGTTTCTTCAGCAGCAATTAATGAAAGGAAGGCTCCGTAGCACTCTTTACCACACTCCACGGATTTGCTGTTTGCTTCTCATTTTCAACTCTACAAAGAGTGTTCATGTATAAGGCCATAGCAGCACATGTCAATAAGGCGGAATTCATTCACAGGTGAAACAGACTCGGGTGATAACAGTCTCCCAACGCTGCTGATTCAGCTTTTTGTCCCAAAGGAAAATACCATCCTAAAAAAAGCACTGTGGGTGCACTAACTCCATGCTGAGGACCATTTATTTTTAGTTTATGCAGAATTAACACAGCTGCTAAAACACTGAGGAAAATATAGGCACTGAGACTGCACATACTACACAGAAAAGCCACGCTCCCCAGCGCCAATCGGAGAGGCACCCCTTCTGCTCCTCTCTCTGTAATGAAAACCACATGCAACCCTCTACAGCCAAGACTGAACTGTTTCACACATTTGCTTGGTTGCTCATTGAGGAAACTGTCCCTTTTCCACATGAGGCTGGGGGCTGGCTGGATAGGAAGAAATTCAACCCCACGCTGCTCTCCCGGTCCAGTCCAGACATCATCTTGGGAACCTGACCGGCCAGTTCTGTGATGATCAACCCTCGCAAAGGAACCACAGTGGGAGGACAACTGCCTACTGACAGACAGCTCACAGAAATCAACGTCGTCTCCTACCTGCGATGGACAAGGTCTCGGAGGAAGCGCGGGTGGTGGAGGTAACAACCCTGACTTAGAAGCTGAAAAGAAAAATACACACTGTTAAGGACCAGTGAAAACAACACACAGCACTCTTCCACTTGTTAACTGGGAAGAGCTATCACATTTAACATGTTAAAATTTTTAAAATCTATGAGGGCTTTTTTCTTTAAAAAAAAAAAAAAAGAGTACATGCTATTTCCAATCCCTTTTTCATTTTCCTCCTATCCAAAATCCAAATGTTTATAATAGGCTGTTGTGATTAAGACAGTGTAAAACAGTAAGGAAATGACACCCTTTGATCAAAAGACTGCAACCCAGCACGGGAAGGACAGTCAATCCCCAATTAATCTGATGTTAATTATTTAGTTTCAAATACTCTAGGCCCTTTGGCTCCTCTCCTATTTCTCCCAAGCTCTCAGCCATTACACTGCTCATTAGCTTAAGTAGGGAGCCAGAAATCCAGAAACCCAACAAGGCAGTGCTGCTGCCCTGTAAGTGAGTGGGTCTGAAAGCAGTAGGAGAGGATGAAAATGATGGACTAAAATGATATTTAGGGATTCTTCAAAGATCTCAATTTCCTTTTTACACTCTGATCCTTATTATCAGGGATAATTAAATCTGTTTCTAAAATAATCTGGCCCCATTTGAAGCATCTTCTGAAAGTTTCATTCTAACTTTTAAAAAAAATTTTGTGAGATACAGAGAAAGCTGGAGTTAAGCCAAGAACGTCTGAGTTGTAACTTAACAATGAAAACAAACATCTGCTATCGAATTATAAATAAGGCTCATGATCACACGCAAGAAATAAGTTTACCATCACACACTGGCCAAGTTAAACCACGTTCTTTACAAAATCCTTAGAAAAGCACACCATGCTCTATATAACTACATGCAGTTTATTTCCAAATCTGTAATACGTGGGCTAATATTTGGACAACTTTCTATGCCTTAAAAATAAATCATACCTTTTCTCCTGCTGCCAGGATAGGAGCTCAGCTCTGCATTTCCTCGGCGGATTGCGATTCCACTGGCCACCTAGATCTTGGGATGCGGCTCACCGCACACCCACTACACTCCAGGTGCCCAGGCAGGGCTCCTTAAACCATCCACCATGTGGCTGACATGGTCTTGGTGCTCCAGCCTGCTGTGAGGCTTGAGGCTCCGAGGTAGGAGGGCCGAGTTCAGGACACTGGTCCACCAGACCTCCCAGCCCCATGTAATATCAATCAGCAAGAGCTCTCCCAGAGATCTTCGTCTCAATGCTAAGACCCAGCTCCACCCAATGGCCAGCAAGCTCCAGTGCTGGACACCCCATGCCAAACAACTAGCAAGACAGGAACACAACCCCACCCATTAGCAGAGAGGCTGCCTAAAATCGTACTAAGTTCACAGAAACCCCAAAACACACCACCGGATGCAGCCCTGCCCAGCAGAAAGACAAGATCCAGCCCCACCCACCAGAACACAGGCACTAGTCCCCTCCACCAGGAAGACTACACAACCCACAGAACCAACCTCAACCACTGGGGGAAGACACCAAAAACAACAGGAACTATTAACGTGCAGCCTGCGAAAAGGAGACCCCAAACACAGAAAGTTAAGCAAAATGAGAAGACAGAGGAACACACAGCAGATGAAGGAGCAAAGTAAAAAACCTCCAGACCAAACAAATGAAGAGGATACAGGCAGTCTACCTGAAAAGGAGAAAATATCTGAAGAGATTATAGTTGAAAATTTCCCTAATATGGGAAAGGAAATGGCCAATGAAATGCAGGAAGCACAGAGAGTCCCATACAGGATAAATCCAAGAGGAAACATGCCAACACACATATTAATCAAACTATCAAAAATTAAATACATGGGATCCCTGGGTGGCGCAGTGGTTAAGAATCTGCCTGCCAATGCAAGGAACACGGGTTCGAGCCCTGGCCCGGGAAGATCCCACATGCCGCGGAGCAAATAAGCCCATGCACAACTACTGAAGACAGACTGTGTGCCTAGAGCCCGTGCTCTGCAGAAAGAGAAGCCACAACAATGAGAATCCCATGCACCGCAAAGAAGAGTAGCCCCCGCTCACCAGAACTAGAGGAAGCCTGCACACAGCAACGAGGACCCAACAGAGCCAAAAATAAATAAATAAATACATTTTTTAAAAATTAAGTACAAAGAAAAAATATTAAAAGCAGCAAGGGAAAAACAACGAATAAAATACAAGGGAATCCCCTTAAGGTTAACAGCTGATCTTTCATCAGAAACTCTGCAAGCCAGGAGGGAGTGGCAGGACATATTTAAAGT